>NC_143516.1:37485553-37680553 GCF_031878675.1 Megascapheus bottae | reverse complement strand
GTTGGGGAAGGCATGTAAGAATGTTTTAAGGTTTTTTCATTGACCAAGATGCCCTGTGTTCTTAAACTTTGGTTAATGTCAACTCCTTTGTACAGCAATGTAATGATAATAAAAATATTTTTTGAAAAGGAAACAACAAAAAGGAAATGGAATGCTTGTCTAACAATTGCAAAGCTCCGAGTTCAAGCCCTAGTAATGTAAAAAATATTATTCTCATACACACAATATACATATATAAAGAAATACATTTTAAAATCATTAAGTAGGGCATAATGGCACATTTAATTCTAGCAGTGAGGAGACTGAAACAACAAGATCTGAAGTTCTAGGCAAGCCTGGACACATAGAAACTCTGTTCCACTCCCATCACTGTGAGGAAAAAGAAACAAAAAGATATCACTATTCAGAAAAGTAGAAAGGAAGTCAGGTCAGTGGCTCAGGCCTATAATCCTGCCTACTCAAGAAGCTCAGATCTGAGGATTATAGCTTGAAGCCAATCTGGCAGGAAAAGTGAGCAGGACTCTTAACTCTAATTAAACACCCCAAAAATCAGAAGTAGAGCTATGGCTCAAGTAGTGAAGTCTCAGGGCTCAGGGACAGTCTCCAGGCCTTGAATTCAAGTTCTAGGACTGTCACAAAGAGAAAGAGAGAAGGGGGAGTTGGTTCTAGTCTTTTTGTACTACTACCACAGAACAAGACAAGTGACTTATAAAGAACAGAAATTTATTTTTTAGTTTTGGAACTGGGAAGATCTAGATGAAAGGGGGGTGTCTACTTATGGTGAGGGACTTGTTGCTGTGTTATCTTATGACAGAAGAGCACATGCTCTTGTGTACTTGGCCCAAGGAAGCAGGAAAGGGATCTCATCTGCCAAAACAGGCATCAATGTACTGTGAAGACAGAGTCCTCACCACCTTATCTCCTCTTGAACACCCACCTCTTAGTACTGCTGGATTACAGATTACTTTTGGAGACACATTTAAACCATTACAGGAGGTCATTTTACAAACATGGAGTCTGCAAGGGTGGCTTGCTTTTGAAATGTGGAGCAGGTCTTGAAATGCTGTAGAATAGGGTTTGAACAGGTGTAAGGTAGAGGAGAAAGGTATAGGGAGGAAGAATTTGTTGGCTGTAAGATTAGTTAGAAGATCTTGGTGATGGCTGATGAGAAGTAATAACTCACTCACAAATAGCTAGAGTGCAGAGCAGAGGATCAAATTAGACCTTCAGGAGTTGGTAGTTCAAGTGGAAGAACCTTTGTCTAGTTTGTGTGAGATCCTGCATTAAATGTCCAGTACTAAAAAAAAGACCTTCTAGAGTTATGTTTGACAAAATTACATTTGGGTGGTTGTGTGTATGTGTGTGTGTTTGCTGGCAACCAAACACAGGATCTCATACAAGCAAAATATGTAACCTACTACTGAGCTACATTCCCAGTCCCCTCTGCACCTGTAAGTATCACAGACTTTCCTGCCCTGGCTGACTTCAAACAATTATCTTCAGATCTCAGTCTCCTGAGTAGCTAAGATGGCAGGAGCAACCAATCCCCAGACTTCGTTTTGTTTTTAAGATGTATTTTTGTTTTTGCTTTCCTTTGTGGTGCTATTAATTGAATCCAGGGCCTCCTACTGCTAGGCAAGTGCTGTACAATTGAGCTACACTGCTATTCTTGTACATGAGTTTAAAATCGAAATGTTTACAATAAGATTTCTAGTCATGTGCCTGTGGGGTGTGTGTGTGTGTGTGTGTGTGTGTGTGTGTGTGTATGTGTGTGTGTATGTTGGTCATAGGGCTTGAACTCAGGGCGTGGGCATTGTCCCTGAGCTTTTTTGCTCAAGGCTAGTACTCTATCACTTTAAGCCATAGCTCCACTTCTTGTTTGCTGGTGGTTAATTGGAGATAACATCTCATAGACTTTCCTGCCTGGGCTGGCTTTGAACAGCAGTCCTCAGATCTCAACCTCCTGAGTAGCTAGGAGTACATGCTTAAGCCACCAGGGCCTGGCTGTCTCTGTTTTTGTTTAAATTAGAATATATTAATTATACAAAATTATGATTCTCATGACATACACACATGTACACAGATACACACACAATGTACTTTGATCATAGTTATCTTTTTTCTTATCCCACTTCCTCCTCCCACTAGTCTATATGTTGTTAAATTTTATTATATTGCAGCAGTTAGCAGGACTCCTGCCAAGTAATCCTTACGATAGCACTGTCTCTGTGGGGTGTGTGTGTGTGTGTGTGTGTGTGTGTGTGTGTGTACTGAGTTTGAACTCAGGCCTCTTGCTTAGGTTTTTAGATAAAGGCTGGCATGCTATCACTTGAGTCACACCTCCAACGTACTGCTTTTTTTTTTTTTTGCCAGTCCTGGGCTTGAGCTTAGGGTCTGAGCACTGTCCTTGGACTTTCTCAAGGCTAGAGCTCTACCACTTGAGCCTCAGCACCACTTCCGGCTTTTTTGTATGTATGTGGTACTGAGGAATTGAACCCGGGTCTTTGTGCATGCTAGGCTAGCACTCTACCACTAGGCCAAACTCCCAGCCCCATTGCTTTTTTTTTTTTTTTTTTGCCAGTCCTGGGCTTGAGCTCAGGGCCTGAGCGCTGTTCTTGGACTTTCTCAAGGCTAGAGCTCTACCACTTGAGCCTCAGCACCACTTCTGGCTTTTTTGTATATATGTGGTTCCAAGGAATCGAACCCGGGTCTTTGTGCATGCTAGGCAAGCACTTTAACCACTAGGCCAAACTCCCGGCCCCCCATTGCTTTTTTATTTCATTAGTTAAACATAGTTGTCTCTCATATTTGGCCAATGAGGCGGACTTGGAATCTTGATCCTCAGATCTCAGTCTCCTGAGTAGGTAGGATTGCAGGTGTGAACCACCAGTCCCCAGCTCAATTCCTTCTTTCCTTCCTTCCTTCCTTCCTTCCTTCCTTCCTTCCTTCCTTCCTTCCTTCCTTCCTTCCTTTCCTTCTTTTTTTACAATTTGGAGAATAGACCACAGGGAAAAGAAAATCAGGGTTTAAAATTAACCCATAGCCACTAAGGCATTTTGCTGCTGGATATAAACAGTGGCAAACCAACCTATATCACATTGGATATATATATATATACATATATATGTATATATATACATATATATGTATATATATATATACATATATATATGTATATATATATACATAGAGAGAGAGAAATTGGAAAATTGGAAATACATAATCAATTAAGTCAGCAGTAAGTATTTAGTATATTCAACTTAATTCAAGTGCAGTGAGTATCTATGCTAAATGGAGAAAGCGTGAGAGTAGAAAGGAACTAATATTTTGCTAACAAGTGTGTATCCAAATACAAAAGGTTGTTATTTCTGAATAAAGTAAGGAGTCAAGCAAGGATATGTTAATTAATAAAGAATAACTTTAATATAAACTACTGATGAAAATGGTTTTTTTATTAAAGAATTTATTAATGTTGATTTTTACATCATATTTTAAATGACAAGTTTAACAAACAAGTGTTCAAGGAGGGAATCTCTATTTACAATCACTGGGAATTAGTATTTAGAACTTAATTAAAATTAGGCTAAGGGTTTGTATGTCATAGAAACATATTAATTTAAGAAATAAAATATTATGTCTATAGAGTCATAGGTCTTAATGTTGTTTATATTTCCATTACCATGTCTATAGCTTTGGGTATGCAGTTATTAAGTCCTTGCTCTTGTACTCTTTGGATTTAATAGCCACATGTTGTGGTTTTTTTTTTTTTAATTATCATCCTAGCAGTAGTTTGGTTTAAACTCTGTGTGTGTGTGTGTGTGTGTGTGTGTGTGTGTGTGTGTGTGTGCTATTCAGGTTTCTTTCTTTTCTTTTTTTTTTTTGGTCAGTCATGAGGCTTGACTCTGGGCCCAGGTGCTGCCTCGAGCTCTTCAGCTCAAGGCTACTGCCTTACCCCTTGAGCAACAGCACCACTCCTGGATTTCTGGTGGCTAACTGGAGATAAGAGTCTCATGGTCTCAAGTGCCTGGCTTGGCTTTGAACTTTGAGCCTCAGACCTCAGCCTCCTGAGTAGCTAGGATTACAGGTGTGTTAGTCAGGTATTTTTGAGATAGGTCTTGCTTTTTCCTTGGGCTGGCTTGAACCATGATCTTATTTACCCTACCCATTATAGTTGGGACAAGAAGACTGATCACTGCCAAGGGTCTCCAAATCTTTTCTTTCTTTCTTTCTCTCTCTCTCTCTCTCTCTCTCTCTCTCTCTCTCTCTCTCTCTCTCTCTCTCTCTCTCTCTCTCTCTCCTCTTTCTTTCTTTCTTTCTTTCTTTCTTTCTTTCTTTCTTTCTTTCTTTCTTTCTTTCGTTCTTTCTTTCTTTCGTTCTTTCTTTCTTTTTTTGTAGGTCATGGGGCTTGAACTTGGCCTGGGCGCTGTCCTTGAGCTCTTCAGTTCAAGACTACTTGCCTTACCCTTGAACCAAGCCCCACTTCTCATTTTCTAATTAGAGATAAGAGTCTCTGGTCTTTTTGTGCCCTAGCTGGCTTTGAACATTGACCCTCAGATCTCAGCCTTCTGAGTAGCAACAGGCATGAGCCACCGTGCCTGGAGGATCTCCAAACTTTTTGTCCAAGGTGGCCTTGAGTTGGAACACTTCCAGTCTCCACCTGCTGAGATGCTAGGATTATATCAGCACTCAACAATACTGTTGCTATTGTGTTTAGGCTTCTTTTCATATTACATAAGTCTTATTATCTAATTATCTTAAAGCATTTAGTAAGTAAGACGTTATTAAGGAACATCCTATCATGTGAGGTATTTATATGGAACAGCTGCAGAAGGTGAAGCAGGAGGTAGATCTGCTCACACTGTGGGAATAGTGGAAGGTGTGGATTCAGAAATGGAATGGAATTTGTCTGGACTCCTGAAATTGCTTCATTCATTGGTAGTAAATGCTTTCATTTATGCATCAAATGCTTCAAATGAAAATCTTGATTTCCTGGAGCAAGAATATAAAAAATGACTTGCCTAATTTAACAAAAGACTTTAGCCCTGTCCCTGAGCTCTTCAGCTCCAGGCTACGGCCCTACCCTTGAGCCAAACCCCACTTCCGTTTTCTAGAGGTTAGTTGGAGATAAGAGTCTCAGATACTTTTGTGCCCGGGCTGGCTTTGAACCTTAATCCTCAGATCTCAGCCTCCTGAGTAGCTAGGATTACATGTGTGAGCCAGCAAAAAGCCAGAAGTGGGGGCCAGGAGTCTGGCCTAGTGGTAGAGTGCTTGCCTAGCATGCACCAAGACCTGGGTTCGATTCCTTGGTACCGCATACTTAGAAAAAGCCAGAAGTGGTGCTGAGGCTCAAGTGGTAGAAAAATCCAAGGACAGTGCTCAGGCCCTGAGCTTAAGCCCAGGACTGGCAAAAAAAAAAAAAGTCAGAAGTGTAAGTATGGCTCAAGTCATAGAGGATTAGCCTTGAGTGAAAAAGCCAAGTTAGAACAGGAGGCTGAGTTCAAGCTTCAGTACCAGCACAAAAAAGGAAGAAACTCAAGGAAAGCAAGTTTCATTAGGCTTTTGCTGACTGGGACGTTTTCTCAGGCTTCTCTTGTTTTGGTGACCTTGGCACCACTATTGAGGAATAATTTCTATTCCTTATTGAGGAATAATTATCAGGTGCTTAATAAAATATCCCTTAATTGAGATTTGTTCAGTGTTTTTCTGATGGCTAGACTGGGTCTACAGTTTTTTTTTTTTTGAAGTGATGAGGCTTGAACTCTGGCCTGGGCACTGTTCCTGAGCTCTTCAGCTCAAGGCTACCACCCTACTCTTGAGCCAAGCTCCACTTCCCATTTTCTAGAGGTTAATTGGAGATAAGAGTCTCAAGTTCTTTTGTGCCCGGGCTGGCTTTGAACCTTGATCCTCAGATCTCAGTTTCCTGAGTAGCTAGGATTACAGGTGCCCAGCTTGTGAGATTCTTATTTCCAACTTGTTAGAAGGAAGTCACTACACACATTACCATTAAGGGATGAGGCTTTGCATTTTACTTCCCAAGGGGTACAGTATCTACATACGTAAATAGGAGTTCTTCCATAGGGGAGATTTGTCTATTTGCCCTCTGTTTAGTTACTTATATACTACTAATCTATGGATATTTAATATTTGGGCTATAATCTATCTATATACACATATACAATATGCTTCCCCCTTCAAGAAGTGTGTGTAACTGTACGTGTGTGTGTGTGTGTGTGTGTGTGTGTGTGTGTGTGTGTGTGTGTGTGTGCGCGCACTGGTCTTGGGGCTTGGACACTGTCCTTGAACTTTTTGATTATTGAGTGGCAGTGCTCTACCACTTGAACCACAGCTGTATTTCTGGGGGTTTTTTGATGGTTAATTGGAAATAAGTCTCACAAACTTTCCTTCCCAGGATGGCTTTGAACAATAATCCGCAGCCTCTTGAGTAGACAGGATTAAGGACATGAGACACTGGTACCACTGATGCTCAGTTTCCAAAAATAGCTTTTTAAAATTTTCAAAGTTAATAGATGTTGATGATGTAGCTCAATGGTAGAGCACTTTGTCTAGCACTCATCCCTAGCACTTGAACCATCACACACACACAAACATCCAGTTAACAAATATAGGTAAACATCGTAACTTTTAGAGGTTCCATACTATGTATTTCATTGATCCTCTACTGATATGCATCTTTTTGCCTTTTTGCCAGTCCTAGGGCTCGAACTCAGGGCCTGGGCACTGTTCCTGAACTTCTTTCACTCAAGGCTAGCACTCTACCACTTGAACCACAGTGCTACTTCCAGCTTTCTCTGTTTATGTGGTATGGAGGAATTGAACCTAAGGCTTCATGCATGCTAAGCAAGCACTCTGCCACTAAATCACATTCCCAGCTCACTGATACACATTTTAAAATTGCTATTATAAAGGTGATATACAGATGGGTTACAGTTAAATAAGTCAGGTAATGAGTAGATTTATTTTTGACCAATGTTTCTCCTTCCTTGCTCTCTGATTTTTTTTTTTTGAGGCAGGGTCCTCCTATGTATTTCAGGCTGTCCTGGAACTAGCACTCTATTACTTGAG
This sequence comes from Megascapheus bottae, assembly GCF_031878675.1. Lineage (NCBI taxonomy): Eukaryota > Metazoa > Chordata > Mammalia > Rodentia > Geomyidae > Megascapheus > Megascapheus bottae. The sequence continues at coordinate 37,673,470 of NC_143516.1, read as the reverse complement.
CCACTGTGCTACTTCTGGATTTTTTTTGGTTTATGTGGTACTGAGGAACCCAGGGCTTCATTCATGCATGCTAGGCAAACAGTCTACCACTAAGCCACATTCCCAGCCTCAATTCTTGATTAACTAGCCCCATGTCTTTTGGTTCTGTGGCAAAGTGCTACATGACAGTGAGGAACATGTACAGAAACAACTTATTCACATGATGGCCAGAAATGAGAGAAAGGAATATTCCACAGTGCCTAATCTCTTCAGAGAGTAGCCCTCCAATGCTAAGAATTCCTCTCAAGGCCTGGCCTTATAAAGTTTCTACCATTTCCCCACAATATTTCTAAGTTTTCAACTGAGGATGAATCCTCTGAGGAATACTATTCTAAATGATAGCCTTATATTTACTTTGTCTCTAATTCAGATCACATTTGAATTGTGCTCCTGTTTCCTCAAGCATATCCCTCTTTTTCATGGTTTATACTATATTTCTCAAGCTGGAATACTCTACCTGTCCTTAGGGTTGAGTCCATAAGTTCCTTGCTGCCAACGCTATTGTCCAGTGTTCTAAAAAGAATTTAATAGTCCCATCTCACCTCTCTGTTGCTCATATAACACAGTGTCATCTGAACTTCATTGTGTATTGTAGGGCTGATTTTTCTCACTAGTTTATGGAGAGAAGCTGAGAAGTGATCAATCACAGTCCTCTGTGTATCCCACCACACTGATGGATGCATCAGTAGGAAGCATATTTTGATATAATTGGAGAATCTGAATCACTGAGAAATTAACATATGCCCTCAATATTGATTGCTATGCTTCTTTTACTTAGCACTTCAAGCTCCAGGGGCACAGAGAATATAAGTTTAGTTTCAAAGGGAAAATAGCAGTCCTACTTGGTAGCATTCTTTTCTAGCTTTCTGTCAAAACTGCTGGCTGAAAACTTTAGAACTGGAGTCTATGTCTTCTCCACGGAGCATCTTCAATATGCCAAGCATTCCAAATAAATGTCTACAAGAACATGGGTCTGAAGTAATCAAATGAGGCCTCTGATTGCTTTTTCTTTTTTCTTTTTTGCCAGTCCTGGGCCTTGAACTAAGGGCCTGCTCTTGGGCTCTGTTTTCTCTATCACTTGAGTTACAGCACCACTTCTGGCTTTATTCTATGTATGTGGTACCAAGGAATAATAGGCAAGCACTCTACCACTAGGCCATGCTCTTGGCCCCTGATTTCCTTTATAAGTAGTCAAGTGGCATAATTAGTTCGAAGAGGTAAAAGCCAGAGGAAACAAAGCAAACGCAAAACCAAATCACAGTGTTAGTTTGGTTGTAACACTATGTCAGTGAGTCGAGGCTGAAGAACCGGTGCAGCAGACCTGATCGATGATCCACCCAGCCGGCACCTAGGAGGCGCGGCCCTCCTGTTAATACCGGACATCTCCGAGGCCACCAGGCGTCCAGCAGGCGGCCGGTGCTGCCTAGCTAGAAGCGCGCGCAGTCACTTCTAGCCACCGCTCCCGAAGGCCGAGCAGTGCACCAAGGGGCGCCCCGCCTCCGCGCGCTGCGGCCCAATCATCTGTGAGCTCTGGGGGCACGTCCCGCTGCTGGCCACGCCCCCGCCGGCGGGCGGGGGGGCGCCTTTAAGAAGCGGCCGCTGGCCGCGGGCTCCGTCGGGGGTGAGGAGAGCTGGACTGTAAAGCCCGAGTGGAGTGCCGACTGCTGAGGTGCCGGCTGACTCGCTTCCCGCCGCCGTCCTCGCCGCCGCCACTGCTCCGCGCGCCGCCCGCCCACCTGGCCTCTCCTCAGGGGCTCGGCCGCCTTCGCCTCGGCCTCCGGAGTCCGCCCGCGCCGCCCGCCCTCTCAGCTCCTCCGCGAGCCACCCGGGAGCTCGTGCCCGCGATCCCTCCAGGCGCCCGAGGGGGCCGCCTCGGGCCATGGTGCCCTCCCAGGAGGAGCCCGCCGCCGCGCGGACGACCGGCGACGCGCCACCGCCGGACCCCGAGCCCTCGGGGGACACTTCACTGTCCGGCCCGGGACCCTCAGACGGCAGTGAGGCGGCCACGGAGAAGGTGGAGGTGGAGCTGGGGAGACCGGCGGACGCGGAACCCCGGGAGCCCCCGGAGGGTGGCTGGGGCTGGCTGGTGATGCTGGCGGCTATGTGGTGCAACGGGTCGGTGTTCGGCATCCAGAACGCTTGTGGGGTGCTCTTCGTGTCCATGCTGAAGACCTTCGACTCCGATGACGTTGACAAGATGGTCTTCAAGACAGGTGAGGCGCTGTCGGCCCGCCGGGGGAGGATGGAAGGAGAGGAGGCGGCCGGAGCCGGGGTCCCCAGCACACCCTGCGTGCAAGGCATGTGCCCAGCGCCCCGGCGTGCGCCCTGCGGCTCCTCGTGTGCCTGAGCGGGAGCGGGGCAGTGCAGTCGTCCCGGGAGGCTGGCGCTCCAGAGCCTCGGTGCGCGGGTCTGCGTGGAATCCACAGTCAAGGTCTGCCTGTTTGGGAATAAGTCGCAGAACTTATTTGTCCCGGCTCTTGTCCTGTCCTGTCCCCTTTTTGCAGAGTGGGCGCTGCACAAATATACATATATATATATATACACACACATACATATACACACATACATACATACATATATATATATATATTTTTTTTTTCCTTCTAAGGTTCGAAAACAACCTTCCTGCATCGACCACCTCACATGGTCAATTTTACCGTCACTTTAGCGACCACGACTCTTGGATGGTTGGTTGATCTTGCCTGTTGGGCAAGGGGTAGTGTGTGTATGCTGATGGTGGAAGGGGAGCAGGAAGTCTGGCGAGTTATAAAAAACAAACAAAATGTACCCCAAGGTCACAGGGAGTTGTGAAGGGAGCCCTTGGAAAGCTATAGTTTGTGGGTGCTGTTACTCACTCTCCCTTTTTGTACTCTGTGAAATAAGAAGGCATAGGAGGCAGCCACATCATGCAGTGGGAAGAGGAAGATGGGGCAGCCCCTTCCTGCTGTGTTCTTTGACATTAGTACATTACACTCAAAAGGCGCCAATTTAGGCAAAAAGCAAGTCTTCTCTCCTTTTTTTAAATTTCCGTTTAGCCTATTATATTTTATTTTAAAGATAGTCTATGTTGCCTGCTGAGCAATAATGTTTAACTCTGTGTGTGTGTGTGTGTGTGTGTGTGTGTGCGCTGCGCGCGTGCGTGCGCGCGCACGCTGGTTTTGGGGCTTGAATTCAAGGGTCTGAACTATTTTTTTTTGGATTACATATTTTTTATTTCAATGTACAGAGGGGTTACATTTATAATCGCAGATAGAGGGTGCATTACTTCTCACATATTGATACCCTTTTTATGATCTTGTCCCCGTTTCCCTCCACCCCTCATTTTCCTCTCCTTTTTCTAATGAACCAGTGAACATCTATATAATATACCAGGTAATAAAGTGGGATACAGTAACAATATGAGATTAACCAAAGGGCAACACAAGAGAAGGGAGAAAAACATAATACATAAAGAATAACAGTCACTTATAATTTAGCTCTTGTTTCCATGTCCTGGAGGTCCATTAATTTGGCCTCATCCTATATGGCTTTATGTATCTAGGGTTTGAGCTATTATAATCTTCTGCTAGGAGAGTTATGGACTAATTATTACAGATGAGGGAAACCATTGGACCTATATTCCTTTGGGTCTGGGCTTACTTCACTTAATATTATTTTTTCCAAGACTTTCCATTTCCTCACAAATGGTGCCATGTCATTCTTTCTGATGGCAGCATAGAATTCCATTGTGTATAAATACCACATCAATTGAGGGGCATCTGGGCTGGTTCCATATCTTCGCTAGAGTAAGTAGTGCTGCAATGAACATTGTTATGCTAGTGGATTTACTGTGTCTTTGTGTCTGGACCGACGGGTAAATGCCCAGTAGAGGAATTGCTGGGTCATAAGGGTGAACTATTTTTTCTTGCTCAAGGCTAGCATTCTACTACTTGAACCATATATCTTCTTCAGGCTTTTTGGTAGAGATTAGGTCTCATGAACTTTCCTGGTGGGACTGGCTTCAAACCATGATCCTTAGATTTCAGCCTCCTGAGTAGCTAGGATTACAGGCCTGAGCTATTGGTACAAGGCAAAATAATTCTTTTTAAAAATTAAAGTTAGGTACCTGGAGTTTGGCCTGGTGGTAGAGTGCTTGCCTAGCATGCATGAAGACCTGGGTTCAGTTCCTCTGTACCGCATACATAGAAAAAGCTAAAAGTGGTGCTGTGGTTCAAGTGGCAGAGCTCTAGCTTTGAGAAAGCTCAAGAATAGTGCTTAGGCTCTGAGTTTAAGCCCCAAGACTGGAAATAAAATAAAAATTAAAGTTAAGGCTGGGCATAGTTTGAATCCAGTTGGGCAGTCCTTGAGTTTCTTAATCCCAATTAACTACCAAAAATGCCCAAAGTGAAGCTGTGGTACAATTGATAGAGTGCCAGGATGTTAGAAACCAGATGAAGAACATGTCCCCAAATCAACCTGTAAGGCCTGGATTGAATCATGGTTAACACTATCAGATAGTTCAGCTTCCCCAAGTTTTAGGGGATGGTCTCACTCCAATGGGGAGAACTTTACATGTGGAGTGCTCCCATTATTAAGACATGCTTCATAACATCTGTTACATACTAACCTTTCTCTCTTTTCATTTGACCATAACTCTCATTCACATTTAGCACCTCTCACCGGTAGACTTTTCAGCACAGGGTGGAGAATTCCCCTCACCAAGCCAAGGCACCAAGATGGCTGCAAAAGGCTAGGTTCAGCCTCACTTCATTTTCTCTCCCATGACCTAGGGGACTTTGAACTTAACACAGATACAGTGTTTTACTACCAAGGGTTTAGTTCTAGTCTCCTCAGGAAGCAGATGTAGAGTTGTGGAGTCAGTCAGGACAGGCTGTGTAGCAGCAGCCTTGTCTCTCTGCAGCTCCAATGGAGCTGCACCCCATTGGTTTTCAGGACAGTATAGGGTTGAGATTCCAAAGTAATATCAGGGTGACAACTTTTAGTAACCAGATTTCCTTTAAATGTGGCTAGGATTCTCTAGCCAGGTATAGAAGACTTGAACCTGTAGCCATTCCCCACAAGTGCAGTCTCCACTCTTGCACATCTTTTACTACTCTTTCCCATGCCTTTAATTTATCCTGTCTCACTTTCCAAAAATGACTCTGGTCCCTTCATCTTAAGGGGAGTTGATGGGCGAAGATCCATCTTCTGTAACTTCTTCAAGCTAACTCAGGGGCGTTGTCTCTATACTTGGGCAGGGACCCTAAAAAGCTTAACCTATTTTACCCAGGGGTTGCCAGGATTAGATATCAGGAGCAATAATTTGCTCCAAATTAGAGATCATATATAACATTTAACCACTGCACAAACCTTTTCTTTGGCTACAACAGTGTAGCTTACTTAGCACTCATTTACAAAGGCATTTTCTTGATTGTCTGGGGAACTTAATCTCTGCGACCCTAACAATGCCTCAGGCCTATATACTGATCAGTAGGGACATAGCCTTAGGTCCAGACTTCTTTCCTGAATTTGTGGCTGGTGTCAACCCAAAATTCGCTCAGTTAGACCTTTGAGCAAATTTAGGGGGGTGGTTAGGATTGTGAACTACTCACATTACAGATGACTGACAAGTTCCTGCCCAGTAAACATGGACATTAGTAAGGCATGCTTACAAACTATTCTATGACCTCCTGGCTCTGATTAATTTTGCATCGCCAAGCATGAGTGACTCTAGGATCTGACACCATATGCAGTGGCTTACTGCATCTGTATGCTTCATTGCTTTTGTCCCAGGAGTGTCTCTTCACACAGGGATAAATGTCCCATTTCACTTGGTTGGTTGCTGGACTTGAACTCAGGGCCTGAACGCTGACCCTCAGCTCTCCAGCTCAAGGCTAGCACTCTGCCACTTTGAGCTCCAAAGCAACTCTGCCTCACTAGCACTCTGCTGGCAGATTAGAGATCACAGTTTCACGGGGACTTTGCTCTGCCTGGGCTGGCTCAGAACTGCAGTTTTCAGATCAAGGAGTCCTTTAAAAGACCACTTTACTCCAATTAAAGCAACAAGGTGGTCAACACAGAAGTAGTCTCTAAACATGATCTTACCTGGAACTTGGTAAGGGCCAAAATTACATCTGAATAAGGATTGCTGTCCTTCTCCATGGACCTGCTGGAAATTGCTATAAAGAAACTTATAAGAGCAAGCTGAAATAGCGATTAAGCAATCATTTTGGTAGTTCTAATTTTCCTTTTTTTCTCTTCTTTGAAACAAACATTTAGGACATCTTCACTTCCAAATTTTGTTCAGAAACCCATTTCTAATTTTATTTAAAACTTTTACTGACATTTGCTTATACACTTAACACTTTAGCCTTTATTTGCGTTTTAAGAACGCTTAAGGGCTCAAGGCACTCCCTTTGCCTCCAGGTCTCCTTTTAGAAGAGGCATTTTTTTTTTCCTACAGTTTAGGTTACTTGCCTAGAACTCCAATAACAGTTTAAACTCAAATAAGTTTTTCCTTAATACAAGAACTACAAACATCTTCAGTGCACCAAAAGTCCAGACTTAGTTTTCTTCTTTTTCTAAAATACATCCAATTCCAAAGTAGCATGAAACCAAATCATAAGGAGATAAACCTTTAAACATTCCTTTTAAAACCCTTTACCCCAATTTAATACATTTTAGGGGGCAGTTTAAGAAATACTAATCACAGCACCCACATTTTACCATCAGATTTTTAGTGTCAGTCTGCAAGGAAAAAGGATGGAGATGGTCCACTCAGTCCATCTGACCAGGTTTAGATGAACTGCCTTTGTGCCAGCTTATCTTCTTTCACCAAGTATGCACCCTCCCTTAGGGCCTTTTCCACCATGGGAACCCAGAGCTGCACCTTTTCCAGTTCACCTCTCATTCCCAAAGATGGTCACACAGGACTATCCTAAGTTTTCTCTTGGCATTTGATTACCTAAACAGTTTTAAAAGACAGGCAAAGTTTCTGACATTGATAAATTCACATTTAAGTTTCTGATACTTATCTCCAATTTTTTAACTCAAGGAAATAAATTCCAAATTCCCTAATGCCTCTCTGCTAAACAGAATACAATGTTTACAATGTAAACAGCTCTATGTAGTACAATACTGGATTTTTTTAAAATGCAGATTTCAGAAATGCTTACACTTAGATTTATCCAATTGCTTTTGTGTTTCAAGTATAACTCACCCACTGTTTTACGCAGCATGCTGACAATTTAACCTTGAACATGTTCGCTCACACTCATTCACACATATTCATACTCAAAGATCTTAAAGTGTGCAAAATTAATATCGGCTGAACATTTTCCAGAAGTTTGTGTCAAGAGTTTTGTCAGTTTTTCTCTTGCAAGTGAGAACGAGGTTCAAAACAATACTTTTTACATAGCAACTTAGTAGAAATTATTTGGTGGGAGTCTTCTGGTACCCAATTTAGCTCATCTAGAGCATGACTCTAGTCATTTTCCCAATTTTGACTAGGCCATCTCACATACCAGTTTACACCGGGGCCAAATTTAAACCTGGGGGAACCAAGACTGATGTCTGTGTCCTGCAACCAATTGTCTCCAGATTATCACGTCAGCCAGGTTAGTAGGAAAAAGGAAACTGGACTAGACATGCAGCTGCCTCGCCTGACTTCTGCTTGCCTGAATTGCAGCTGAGTGGGAGGAGCCATACCAGGCCCAAGACTTATTCCCCAGGAATGTCCAAATGGATAATGACAAAGACACAGAAAACAAGAACCCATTAGGACTGGTACAGATTTCAAGAACGACACAGGACCACACAAATCACCGCAGGGAACCATAAAACAGGGGCAAAGAAACAGAGACCTTTAAGTAAACCCCAAATTTTCTCTTTAGAACCTTTAAAATGTTGCAAGACCAAGTGTAGGAGAAGATCCTCCGTGAATGCCACTTGGCTCATCTCTTTATATGCACCAAACACAAGACTTTGGGGAGGGACAGGTAAAGGGGGGGGGGTTCGAGTTCTCCATGTCAGGCTCCCCTTTCTCCTCCTTTTCTGGTTTTGGAGATGTGACCTGCCTTAGAGGGAGAGAAACAGTTTTGTTAGTAGGGGAAGGTCCCTCCGGTGGTCCTCCTGTAAAGAAAGTGGGCCATTCCAGATGGCAGAACGTTTCAAGTTTTCCTGGGTAAACTTTGTCACCCAACTGGGCAGCCTTGCCCTGGAAATCCTTAAAATGGTTAAAGATAAAGTTTAGGTGCGTCACAAGCTCCTTACTCCCTATATGACCCATTTTCCTGACAGGCAGTGAGAAACATCCAACAAGGGGCAAGACATAGACAGTCAACATACAAAGACAGCGACCCCTGCTGGACAAGGAATCAGCTTTAAGATGCACAAATACTAAGACAAATATAACTGCCATACAAACACAAAACTACAGCAGACACAACCGTCATACCTGGGAGACTCTCCAGATGTTGTGCCTGGGAGACTCAAACTCCTTAACCTGCAACGACCCAGAGTTGCTGTGCCCGGGAGACTATGCCATGCTCCCTAATCTGCAACAGCCCGTCTAGAGTGATGGGGCGTCCCTAGATCCACTCCAGCCCTGGGGAGCTATACTGTGTCCAGTTTCTCCCTAGTGGGCTTCCTCCCTAGAGCTCCCCAACAGAACAGGCCCGGTTTTTCACAAACACAAAGAACAAAAAAGTTCCACCAACATAAAGACCAAAGACAAAACTAGAGCTCAAGATCTTACCTCTGGATGTTTTGTTCAAAATTCTGATGCTGGCTTAGTCCTTGTCATTTGATCCTGGATGAGCCCCCAAATGTTAGGATCCCTTCCCCAATATTAGGGTCTGTGGTCAAAGGAATGAGTCTGATACAAAAGTGGAAGTTAAAGAGTTTTATTCCATGCCTAGCATCAAGAATCATACCGACCAGTCAGGGCCATCTCAAAGATGTGAGTGAGAGAGCGACCCCATCTAATCTTACAGGCTACTTTTATAGGCCACCAGCCTTGTGATTGGGTTTGGCCATACACAGGTGGCCAATGGAATATCAACATACTTGAGTGACAGCTGGGGCAACCACTGATGCCTTTGCTGTTTGAGCTGACCTATCATCTTCGTTGGCTTCTGGCGCACTGCTTTGACGACAAAGGAAAGGGAGAGAGTTTACTGGCAGGCAAAGCGGGGTAGGGTGGGGGAAGAATTCTGGTAACTCTACCTGGTTCATCTGCTTTTGTAATCTGAGCTCTGTTATCAGGAAATTTTACAGCCCCCCCCCCCCCCCCCCCCCCGGAGTCAAGTACTCCTTTGTCATGAAGATGGGAAATGCCTATAGAGGATGGAAGAAGGGTCTCAAAGTGTTCTCTATTTTAGGGGAATCAAGCAAGGGGTCCCTTCATTAAGATTTAAAAAAAATTACTTAAATAATTTTTGTGCTTGACACTAGGGTTTGAACTCAAGGCCAAAGCATTCTCTCTTAGATTTTGTGCCCAACACTAGTATTCTACCACTTGAACCATAGCCTTACTTCCAGCTTTTTTTTTTTTTAAACTGGTTAATTGGTAAGAGTCTCACAGATTTTTTTTTTTGCCTAGGCTGGCTTCAAACCTTGATTTTCAGAGCACAGCTTCCTGAGGAGCTACAAGCATCAACTACTGTTGCCCAGATTAATTGTTTTTTTTTTTTTTTTAAATGTGCTGAGAATCAAACCCATGGCATTGAACATGCCAGGCAAACTCTTACCACTGAGCTATATCTGTAGTTCCTAAATTTATGTGATTTTTATTATATGAGTATGTTGTACTTCATTCTTCCTCCCTTAATTAAATTAATTAATTGATTAATTAATTTTTTGTGGGTCATGAGGCTTGAACTAGGCCTGGGTGCTGTCCCTGAGCTCTTCAGCTCAAGGCTAGAGTCCTACCCTTCAGCTAAGCCCCACTTCCTGTTTTCTAGAGGTTAATTGCAGAGAAGAGTCTTTGGTCCTTTTGTGCCTGTGCTGGTTTTAGACCTTGATCCTCAGATCTCAGTCTCCTGCGTAGCGAGGATTATAGGTGTCAACCCCTGTGCCCAGCTCTTCCTCCTTTTAATGGATGCTTAGACTGTTTTCAAACTTTCTGAAAATAATGCTGCAATGAACGTCCTTGTACAATCTGTCCTTGTACATGTGGGTAAGATGCCATATTTAACCTGGGAATTTTTGTTCTTTAAATATCAAAGCTGCTGTTTTGTACAGGTCAAGGATGAGATATAGAAGTGTTATGTGCCCTTATTTTTAATTTAATGAAGATGATCCATGTGAAGTTTAGCAGAATAGGCATGCATATTCAATAACAAACAAGAATATTTTATGCCATTTATGTCAGTTTTGAGTTTTTCTAGGGGAGAAAAAAAATCAAGGAGGGGGCAGAATTGACATAATTAGCATATTTTTATTAGGTAGTTGTATAAAGAGGCTATAATTCCATATGTGAGATTATGAGTGCAATGCATCTTAATTGATGCCACCCCTTTCATCACTCTCCCCCATTTTGTCCTCCTAACCTTACCCTCAAGTTAAATAGTTCAGATTTTACATAATGTACAATGAATATAGTGATTACATTTGCTCACCTTTTCTCCCTTTTGAGCACATACCCTTATTGCCCTTTCTCTTAAAACGTATTGCCATTTCCTGGTATTAAATCAGTTTATTATTTATTCAGAGGAGTTACTCTCCTGGACTCTCCCCTAAGTATACCATTCTTTTATTTTTGTTTTTATTATTTTGTTGCTCGTGGGGATTGAACTCTGGGCCTGGATGCTGTTGCTGAGCTCTTCAGCTCAAGGCTACTGCCCTACCCTTTGAGCCACAGTGTCAATTTTGGTTTTCTAGTCATTAATCAGAGATAAGTCTCACAGACTTTAGTGCCCTGGCTGGCTTTGAACCATGATACTCAGATCTCAGCCTCCTGAGTAGCTATGATTACAGGCGTGAACCACTGCTCCTGACTTACAAATATTTTTAATTGGTATTATAAAGGTAATGTACAGAGGGGTTCTAGTTACATAAGCCAGGTAATGAGTTCATTTATTTTTCAACAATTTTATCTCTTCTCTCATTTCCAGTTTTCCTCTCCCATGCCCACCCACAAAGTTGTATAGTTCATTTTCAACATAGTTTCTTTTTTTTTTTTTTTTGTCAGTCCTAGGCTTGAGCTCAGGGCCTCATCTCTGTCCTTGGACTTTCTCAAGGGTAGAGCTCTACCACTTGAGCCTCAGGACCACTTCCAGCTTTTTTCTATGTATGTGGTACCAAGGAATTGAACCTGGGTCTTCCTGCATGCTAGGCAAACACTCTACCACTAGGCCAAACTCCTGGCCCTCAACATAGTTTCTAATGTGTATCACTGCTGCATTTGTTCACAAGATTGTTTTCAGGAGTGGTTTTGTGGTAACTTTGAGATGTTATGAGTTGCTATTATTATTATTGTTATTATTATTAGCTATGTAGGGATTATTGATATAGGAAACAGCTTGAATGGATCACAGAATGAGAGAAAATAAAAATTCAAAAGTCATTACATACAACATTATGACATTCTCAAAATGACCTAATTATAGAGAGTTATTAGTTGTCATTGGTTAGGAACTGTGGTCAGCAGAGGACATCATATATTTAAGAAGGTAAAACAGTCCTATGAGTTAACTTGAGACGTTTCAGTGGCAGAAAATATATGCATACACACTTCTCATCTAACCAATATTTTAATGATCATGATATATGAAAAAATGCTTTTTATGATTTGCTACCACCTGAAATAATGTTTTAAAATATTCAAAAACATTTTCTTTGACTTTCAACCTTTCTCTTCTTTAGAATTACCTTTGCTGCTGTCAGAATATGATCCTTGCTTTTTCTCACAAGCATTAGCTCTGGATTCTTCTGCTAATCATGGAACAAACAACAAACAGTTCCAATGAACCAGCTAGTAGGCCCGCACGCCTCCAGACAACGGTGAGGCTTCTGCTGGCTTGAAGATGCCCTTGAGAAAGCTGTGGGGAGCCTTCCACTTTGTAGGCCTCTGGCGGTAGACTGTGGTGACCAGAGCCAAGGTCTTCCTCTGGCAGCCGGCACAGCGCCTGAGGTCATTTTTTGAAAAGGATTTTTACCTAAGAGTCATAGAAGCTCATGGAGAATTGACTTCTTATTCAAATTAAACAAACCTCAATAAAAACAAACTAAACACCAAACATAACTGTAATTGTCAGCTCACCTCAGTTCTGAGCACCTGCCTTGCTGGTGCCACCCACACACCGACTTTGGGAGTTTTCACTGGCAGAGATTCAGAATGAGCAACTCCTGTGTGTCTGGGAGCTGTGCAGACCTACCACACAGAAGAGACAAACTGTCAGTTTTCAGGATGAGGAAAGTAGTACTCCTAGACCACCTTTGCCAAATAAGCTTGGCCACATCTTTGCAAAATGTCTTCATTAACAACAAAGTTATTCCACACCTTATACATAGGAATCAGAAATTGGAAGCTGAAATGACTTGCTGAGATCCTAATTAAAAAAGTAAGCTCCTCTCCCTCTCCCTCTCCTTTTCCTTCTCCCTCTTTCTCTCTCTTTCTTTCTTCTCTTTTCATGCTTGTCTAGGGACTTGAACTCAGGTCCTGGGTGCTATCCATGAGCTTTTTGGTTCAAGGCTAGCACTCTACCTCTTGAGCCACACAGCTCTACTTCTCATTTCATGAATTTTGAATTTATGGATTCAATGTGAATAAATGGATAAATGTGAACTACACATTTGAAATAATGTAAATGTTTATACTATATAGGCATAAACCAAATCTGCTTCTGACTCATTAATCCTTTATAAAAACTGTAATGCCTTTAACACTTTTGGTACTTTTTTTTTTTTTTTGCCAGTCCTGGGCTTGAGTTCAGGGCCTGAGCACTGTCCTTGGGCTTTCTCAAGGCTAGAGCCCTACCACATGAGCCTCAGCACCACTTCTGGCTTTTTTTCTATGTATGTGGTACCGAGCAATCGAACCTGGGTCATCATGCATGGTAGGCAAGCACTTTACCACTAGGCCAAACTCCCTGCCACTTTTGGTACTTTCTTCCAACAATTTTTTACCTTCTTTTTTTAAACGAGTATCCTTACTATTCAGATGACAAAACTATATGTCTTTGCTTACCTGCTAGTCAAGATTTTGTCAGGCTTTACTTTATGGGAATAATTAGGATTCCTTTTTCACCCTTTCCTTAAAATACAAAACTACTATAATATTGAATATACTTTAAAAATGACTAATTGTGCCTCTTAGGAATTTTGCTGTTTTCTTCTTGGTGAAGGGAACCTTACTGTTTCCTCTTCCAGTTCCCTGATTTGAGAAACGCTCACTGAAGAGTTGAAATTCAGTTCTAAGTGATATAGCCAGTGATATAGCTCAGTGGTGGAATGCTGACTTAGCATGTACAAGACAAGAATGCTTAGGGTTCTATCTCCAGCATCACCTAAAGGGGGAAAAAGCCTAAGTTAAGTAAATGAAAGGTTACTGGTTAAATTAATGTAAAAATCATAGGAAGGTACATTGGCCTACAACTCATCTGGTACTTTTTTTTTTTTTTTTGCCAGTCCTGTGGCTTGAGCTCAGGGCCTGAGCACTGTCCTTGGGCTTTCTCAAGGCTAGCACTCTACCACTTGAGCCACAGCACCACTTCTGGCTTTTTCTATGTATGTGGGGTGCTGAGGAATCGAACCCGGGTCTTCATGCATGCCAGGAAAGCACTCTTACCACTAGGCCAAACACCCAACCCCCTTTTGTACTTTTTTTGACCAAAGGATGAATTATTTTAACAGTGATAGCTCAAAATGCCAAAATTTATTTTTGTGACACACATAGATTGGATCTCAAACTCAGTTCTGATATTTTATTAAAGTAGAAAACCACTTCTCACTAAATAGGTATGTTAACTTTTCTGGGTAGGAAAGCATTAATTCCTAGTCAAGTGAGTTAGATTAATAATATTTTTTTCTTTTCCCTTCTTGCTTTCCACTCCCTTCTCCCTTTCACACTTTGGTTTCCTCTGCCCTCTCTTTTTCTTCCCTCTGTTTGTGCTGGAAATTGAATCCATTGCCTCACAGAAGCTTTAAGCACCTGGCTCTACCACTAAGCTATATCCTCAGCCCCAGATGACTGGTTTTTAAGAATAACTCTTTTGTCTTGCTTAATTATCCCTTTTATTAGTTTTGGCTTCATATAGCAATCAAACTGTAGCATCTGTAAAGGTTCACATTTATTAACAGTTGTTTAAACATGGGCATTCTGCAAAGTTAATTGATGTTTTGGTGCAGTGAGGGAAGAACATTGTCATTGTCCCTGCCAGTATTAGGTTTTATTTATATTAACATTTTACAAATATTGCCAATAATAATAAATGCCAGTGGTATTATAAGTAATCAAAGAAGTTTAAAATCTTATTTTATTGGCTAGAAGACTATATGCTTTCTTTGTCTTTAAAATTTGTAAATGGCTTGGCAACTATAGATATTAAGATCTGCAACTAGAAGAGGATATATACCAGTGAACATATTGGATTGGAATAAAATTTTGTTATCAAAGACAAAGATGGGATTACCAGGAAGACCTGAGATTATTCTAGGCCTTAGATTCTCCCTGTAATTCTTTTTAAAAAATCTTCCTTCTGATTTATTTAAGTCATCACTTATACATCGAAATTATTGTCCAAAAATAAAAAAGACAAAAAACTAAAAACTGAATTATAAACATTTTCAGTTACATGGAAATATTTTTAAAAAGAATAAAAAAGGGGGAGGGTGGGAGGGAAATGGGGACCATGTCATGAGAAAGAGTATCAATGTTTGTGAAGTTATGCACCTTTTTTCTGGTTAATGTAATGTAACCCTTCTATTAATCACAATAAAAATAAAAAAAATTAGAAAAAGAAAAGTTAGATAGAAAATGAAGCTATACCTTAATGCCAAATAATAAATTATAAAATTTAGAAATTAATAAAAATTCTGCTCTGAGGCAGAAAACAAACAAACACACAAAAAAAGACCTCTTCTTTATGCTAAAATAGACCTTTCTTTCTGATGGGTTCCAGGCAATGTCCTCAGTGTCTTTTTTTAAAGCACAAATGATATCTTCTGTCTATTCCCTAACAGTCAAGACAACTTTTGTTAACTTTACTTCCTTTCCATAAGCATATTGGAAACACCATAGATTGTTTTCTAAACAGTAAAGGTGACAGCATTAGATACATATACATTTTGAAGTTGTATACTTCATCTTCTACTTCCATCTTGAGTCAGAAAGAACTATGTAGAATGTTCTCGTTGTTGGACCTATTGCCTGCAGTTTCTACATTACGTGCTTTCGTGCCCCTCTGTGAGAAAAACCTGCTCTGTTTATTGAAAGAATTCTGCAGAAACAAAGAGCTTAAAATGGAGTAGTGTGACATATTTATGTAAATTAAAAAGTTGGCAAAAAAAGAATAAAAAAATATACCCAGTTCTTCTGAATTCTATTCTTTTTGTATTAAAGTAGCTAAGTAAATGCAGACATTAGTTTATTAGCCAAAATTTGAATATAATATGTTCTGAGATCTTTTCTTTTTTTTTGTTTCAGCCATTCCCCTTGATTCTTTTACTCTATGCTCTTAGTTAACAATAAAAGGTATTTTCTATATCAGGACATGATAAATTGTATAGGACTCTAGTCATTCAAATACAGTGAGACCAAAGGAGGATATCTATATCTATATCTGTATCTATATCTATATCTATATATCTCACCCTCGGTTGTGAGACTTGGTTCCTAAGCTCTTCAGATCAAGGCTACTGCCCTACCCCTTGAGCCACAGCACTACTTCCAGTTTTCTGGTAGCTAATGGGAAATAAGAGTCTCATGGACTTTAGTGTCCGGGCTGGCTTTGAACCTGGGTCCTCAGATCTCAGCCTCCTTAATAGCTAGTATTACAAGCATGAGCCACCACACCTGGCTAAAAGGAGAATATTTTTAGAAGAGGAACACAAAGGGGCCAGGAGTTTGGCCTAGTGGTTAAAGTTCTTGCCTAGCATGCATAAAGACCCGGGTTCGATTCCTTGGTACCACATACATAGAAAAAAGCCGGAAGTGGTGCTGAGGCTCAAGTGGTAGAGTTCTAGCCTTGAGAAAGTCCAAGGACAGTGCTCAGGCCCTGAGCTCAAGCTCAGGACTGGCCAAAAAAAAAAAAAAAAGAGGAGCACAAAGGCACAACGCCTCTGTGCCTCTGATCATATAAAATAATCTTTATCTAAATGAGTTTCAGGAAAGGGAAACAAGATGTTTTTTCTTTTTGGTGTTTTTGTTTTTGTCTTTTTGTTTGTTTATCTGTCTTTGGAAGGGTAAGTAGGGGCATAGAAATGGAGGGACAAAAGTGAACAAATGCACTAGATACTGTTGAAAATGAATTATGCAACTTCTGGGTGGGGACAGGAAGGAAAACTGGAAGACTGGAAGAGAATGAGGGAAGGGATGACATTGTTCAAAAAGAAATGTACTTATGTATGTACCTGACTTATGTAATTGTAACCTCCTCTGTATATCACTATTAGTATAATAATTTTTTTTGCCAGTCCTGGGGCTTGAACTCAGGGCCTGGACACTGTCCCTGAGCTTCTTTTGCTCAAGGCTAGTATACTCTACCACTTGAGCTACAATACAACATCCAGTTTTCTGGTGGGTAATTGGAGATGAGTCTCATGGACTTTTAGTGTCTGGGTTGGCATTGAACTGCCATCCTGAGATCTCAGCCTCCTGAGTAGCTAGCATTACAGGCATGAGCGACTGGCACCCAGCCTTATAATAATTTTTTAAAGGGTATTTCAAGTTAGGGTACAAGGCCTGGACTAGGTCTCTAAGACACTTCTAATGCTGAATGCTTCTATTGTGTTTTGGTAAGTAATTTATATCACCTTGCCTTATTGATACAGTAATCTTTTGGTGAAACCATTATGATTGTTATGTTTTAGAGGTACTATTGAAGTCTGTAAATAGTGGGGACAAATTTGAACTTTAAATCTCTGACTTCAGTATTGGGATTCTTTATATATGACTTTACATGGGACTTATTAAGCAAGTGTCAGGGAGTTTGGTTTGGCTAGAGCCCAGGATACATAATGGAGTCATGGAAAGTAAGGCTAGAAAAGAATGAATGGAGTATCTGAATGTCAATTTAAGAAGTTTGGGTATTATTTAATAGGGCATGGAAAAATATTAATAGTTTTCCAAAAGGGTTCTGAGGAAATGTTTTAAAAAGATGACTGAGTTACAGAAAAAAAAGAAGATACTAATTATGAAATCCCTGGAAGCTGAGATTTGAGGAACAACAGAGAAAATGGGAAAGCTAGAATAGCTGTGAGATATTTTAAATGAAATACACTGAGGGAATTCTGGCCAATAATGGTTATGGGTATTGATGAAGAGGTGGCAAAACACAGGTGGAGCCTGAGACTGAATTTTTTTTTTTTTCAGTTAGAGAGCCACACATTTTTATTTTGTAGTAGACTACCTAAATTATGTCAACAGCCCCGGATAGAGCCTTTGACAGGACTGGGGCATGAGGGAAAGACTAATTCAAATTCTAATTAATTAATCAAGTGGCTATTGGTGCTTGAACTTAGGGCCTCTTACTTGGCTTTTTTTTTTTTTGGCCAGGGCAAGGCAGATGTTCTACCACTTGAACCACACCCTCAGTTCTTAGATTTATTTGATCCTTCTAACAACAAAGCATCAAAGATTTTTGACATAGTACCTTTTCCCCACTTATAATGTATTTAAGTCAGTCTGCAAGTCTTTAAGATGCTTGCTAACAGGCTGTGAGAAAAATTTTGAATCATTTCAATTAGGTTTTGTATTTCAAATTTAAATGTAATGTACTCACAGTGATGAAAAACCTGTTCAACAAGAAGATGATATCTTATAGGTTAGCCTCTACATAAGTTAGCAACTGAGTAGGCCTCTTGTTTCAATTCATAATGAAAACATCCAATTCCTTTGAGTATAGATTGAATTCTTAAAAAAAGTTTTCTAGGAAAGGGACTAGAAAATAGGATAAATGAAATTCCATTCCATATTGACTGGGACTATGGTGAACTGTTTTAAATTTTGTTAATCATGATTTGTTTTTGCATACTCAGACATCTGAGAGTTGCCTGGCTTCATGGCAAGTGTATTTTGCCCTTAGTTTCCTGTCACACCATGATCTGGGAGACTCAAGAAAGGTAATCGATTGTCAGAGCATTTTCAGGTGCAGGAAGCTCTACAAATATGTCAAACACTATTGTTATTGAGCAAGTTGGCCCTGTGCCTGTGAGCAAGGCTTTGTGTTGACTCACGTGTTGTGTTGTAATCTCTCAGGACTCAGGTCCTGAATTGCTCTCTTGTGATTGAAACTTAGCCAAAAGTGCTGGAAGTGGAGTGACCTGGGGGAAGAGCCAGTAAAAACAGGGGGTGGTGGGAAGAAAGTAGTAGTTGTGTAAGAAGAGGGCATTGGCACCTAGCCTTGAGAATGCACAATGACAGTGGTCAGGCCCAGAGTTCAAGCCCCAGGACTGGCCAAAAAAAAAAAAAAAGCTGCATGTGTGATGGCTCATACCTATAATCCTAGCTAGTCAGGAGGCTGAAATCTGAGGATGGAGGTTCAAAGCCAGCCCCAGTACTAAAAAGTCTGAGAGACTCTTATCTCCAATTAACCACCAGAAAAACTGGAAGTGGCACTGTGCCTCAAGGGTAGGGTGGTAGCTTTGAACTGAAGAGCTCAGGGACAATGCCTAGGCCCAGAGTTAAGTTCCAGGACCGACAAAAATAATTGTACCAAAACACCAGACAAAAAGATATGATGATAGCAAAAGTTAGAATCCCAAAAGACAAAAAATAACAATGTAAGATTTTTGTTGGGCTGGGAGTGTGGCCTAGTGGTAGAGTGCTTGCCTAGCATGTATGAAGCCCTGGGTTCAATTCCTTGGCACCACATAAACAGATGTGGTGCTGTGGCTCAAGTGGTAGAGCGCTAACCTTGAGAAAACCCAAGGATAGTGTCCACACCCTGAGTTCAAGCCCCAGGACTAGCAAAAAATAAAAAAAAAAAGAAAAGATTTTTGTTGTTGTAGGTTTGAATGTAGAGCCTGGGTGCTATCACTGATCCCTTTCTCTAAAGGCTATTACTCTATTACTTTGAGCTACAGCCCCACTTCTGATTTTTGAGTGGCTAATTGAAGATAAAATTTCTTAGACTTTCCTGCCCAGGCTGACTTTGAACCATGATCTCTAGATCTCGGCCTCCTGATTATTTAGGATTACAAGTGTAAACCACTAATGCTCTGCACTTGTAAGTTTTTGATATTTGTTGTGTATGAGGTTATAATTAGTTTGGTATATGTGATAGTTTAGTGTGTTTTTTTCCCTTTGATTGAAGAGCAAATATTGAGCCACTTAAAAAAAGGCAAACTACTGCTTTTTGGACAAGTCTTGTAAAAGTAATACTTAATCCAATTAATGTGTCTTCCTCTAATTCATCATGATGACTGGGTGTCTGGTGGCAACTGAAAATGGGTAATGGAAAAATGTCAAGGCAGCGTAATCCTCATTATTTGTGGTCACTTAAGAGGATAAATTAATCATTGGTCACTAATCTTTGGATAATCACTCTGTTGAGCTGGAAATATCCTTAGTTTTTCTGAAAAGCAAGTCAATGAGTTAGTAGAACTGTCAACCTTGATCAGCCTTTCTAAATCTAATAATAAGTGAGTAGAAACAAGTTGTATCCAACGTTTTACTCTCTGTATTACAGCATTTTGTTACTCTGGAAACTGGAACAACAAGGAAAATTCCTTAACATACTGGTTTCCAAGGAGGTTCTAGACCTAGTACAGTGCCTTATCTCCAACTGAGGATTAGCAAAACTGCCTTCAAGGTAAAGGCTTACAACCTATGCATGCATTTTTGATTATTTGAATTAGACAAGTTAACAATATAATATAATTGGCTTAGATTAAGACTGCTTTAGATGCTAGGCATTGGTGGGTGGCTCATGCTTGTAATCCTAGCTACGTAGGAGACTGAGATCAAAGCCAGCCAGGGCAGAATAGTCCCTGCTAGACTCATCACCAATTAACCACTCAAAAGCTGGAAGGGGCACTGTGGCTCAAGTGGTAGAGCACTGGCCTTGAGTATGACGAAGCTCAGGGACAGTGCCAAAGCCCTGAGTTCAAGTCCAAAAAAGAAAAAAAGATTACTTTAGAAAGTCATTTTTTTTTAAACCAGCCCTTGGGTTTGAACTCAGGGCCAGGAGCACAGTCCTGGGGTTTGAACTCAGGATCTGAGCACTGTCCTTGGGCTTTCTCAAGGCTAGTACTCTACCACTTGAACTACAGCACCATTTCCAGCTTTTTCTATGTATGTGGTATGGAGAAATCGAACCCCAGTCTTTTTGTATGCTAGGCAAGTACTCTACCACTAGGCAAAACTCACAGCCCCAAAGTGTTTTTTTATGGCCACAATTGTATTTACTAATATTTGAAGTCAGTGTTGTTTAATTACTAAATTCATTAGATGCTAGGGTTAGAGTAGGGATAAAGAAAGTATGAATTTCAGCCAGGTATGGTGGCTCACACCTGTAATCCTAGCTACTCAGGAGGCTGAGATCTGAGGATTGTGGTTCAAAGCCAGCCCGGGCACTAAAAAGTTTGTGAGATTCTTATCTCGAGTTAACCACCAGAAAACCGGAATTGGAGCCGTGGTGCAAGGGGTTGGGCAGTAGCCTTGAGCTGAAGAGCTCAGGAACAACACCCAGGCCCAGAGTTCAAGTCCTATGATCGACAAAAAAAAAAAAAAAAAAAAAAAAAAGTATGAATTTCAATTCCTAGGAAATAGAGAGTTCTTGTTGTACATTTTTCTCCTGGGTACAGTGCCCCAAAAGAAGATAAGTATTCACCAGCTTGTCATATACAATCAGGAGGTTCTGAAAAAAATCTTTGTATTTGAAGATTTGAAATTACTATGAAGGTGGGTTCAGAGAAAAATTGTATATTTGTATATTTATTATAATCAAAATGCCACGTTGGTAATAGCAAAATTCATCCACATATATGCCACAAATTGTGATTTGGTAAGATCTGCAAATAACATAGAATTCAGTTAAGTATTATCTCCAGGTAGTAGAAAAGGGTTTTTGTTGTTCTGAGAAAAAAATGCCATAAAGATATTGACTCATTTTAGGATTCAAAGATAAATTAGGATTTAGAAAAGAAAGATTTAAAATCCTTGAGTAGAACTCTCCTTCCCTCCCGTTTTCATGCATGTGCTGAGTGTTCTCACTCAGTTCCTGTGCCTCCAATTTGTGTTCTACCACTTGAACCATATTTCTACTTTTAACTTTTTTCTGGTTCCTTGGAGGTATGAGTCTTGAGTATTTTTCTGCCTTGCCTGACTTCCAACCATGATTCTTAGATATCAGCCTCTTCCAAATAGCTAGGATTAATGGAATGAAACACATGCCCCCAAACAGGTAAGGGAATATTTTTAAAAGGATCAAACCAGGCCTTGGTGGATCATGTCCGCTATGCAGGGAGCTTATGCTTTCAGATTTGTGGTTCACATCCAGCTTGGGCAGGAAAATTTATGAGATTCTTATCTCTAATTAGCTACCTAAAATGTGGGAGTGGAGCTATGTGACTCAAATGGTAGAGCTCTAACCTTGAGTACTAATGCTCAGGGACAGTACTCGAGCCCTGAGTTCAAGCCTCACGACTATAACAAACAAAAAGAGGCTTAATTTATGATAATTATTACTGGTACCAGAGCTTGAACTCAGGACCTTGTGCATGCTAGACAGATGTACTACCACTTGAGAGTGCCTCTAGTCCTTTTTGCTTTAGTTTTTTTTTTTTAATTCTCACACTATTTCTTTTTGTTGTTGGTGGTGGTGGATTTATTTTTTTAATTGTATTTTATTGTCAGGGTAATGTATAGAGGTGTTACAGTTACATTTGTCAGGTAATGGGCACATTACTTCCTGAACATTGATACTGCTTCTCATGTTTTTCTCCCACTTTCCCTCCCTTCACCCCCTCCCAGTCACCTTGTTTTTCCCTTTCCTTTCCCTATTTCAAACAAACAAATAAACATATATATAATATACCAGTTACCAAAGTCAGATACAGTAACAACCTGAGATAAACCATAAAGGGGGGAGGAGAAAAGAAATAGCTTCACATAATCACATAGTAGATTAAGAACAACAATCATAAAGATAAACCTCTTGTTTTCCCTATCCTTGAGTTCATTTCACTTAGCCTCACCCTATATGGCCACATGTACATAGCTTTTTTTTTTTTTTTGGCCCCCTTCTCTCTTTCTGGCCCTGCTCGCTCTGGCCCCGCTCGCTCCGGCCCCGCTCGCTCCGGCCTCGCTGGCTCTGGCTCGGCTCGCTCCCGCACGCTCCGGCCCTGCTCGCTCCGGCCCTGCTCGCTCCGGCCCTGCTCGCTCCGGCCCTGCTCGCTCCGGCCCTGCTCGCTCCGGCCCTGCTCGCTCCGGCCCCAATCGCTCCGGCCCCAATCGCTCCGGCCCCAATCGCTCCGGCCCCAATCGCTCCGGCCACCACTCGGTTGGGCTCCGCTTGCTTGCTTTCGCTCTCTGTCGCTTGTTGCAGTCTCGTCTCTGGCACTTCCGGCTTGGTTGTGTCTCGTCTCTGCCACTTCCGGCTTGGTTGTGTATGTGGGATACCGAGGAATCGAACCCGGGTCCTTGTGCATGCTAGGCAAGCACTTTAACCGCTAGGCCAAACTCCCGGGCCCTGTACATAGCTTTTAAGCTATTGTGATCCTCTGCTAGGACAATCCTAGATGTGTACTAATTATTACAAATAAGGGAAACTATGGAACCTATGTTTCTTTGGGTCTGGCTTACTTCACTTAATATGATTTTTTCCCCCCAAGTCTTTCCATTTCCTTACAAATGTCATTCTTTCCGATAACAGCATAGAATTCCATTACGTCTAAATACTACATCTTCTTATCCATTTATCTGAGGTGCATCTGGGTTGGTTCCATATTTTAGCTATGATAAAGAATGCTGCAGTGAACATCATTGTGCTATTTGCTTTAGTATGCCCTTGCTTCTGGATGTTTGGGTAAATGCTCAGGAGTGGGATTTCTGGGTCATAGGGGAGCTCTATGTTTAGTCTTTTGAGGAATCACCATACTGCTTTCCAGAGTGGTTGAACAAGTTTACACTCCCACCAACACTGTAGTAGTGTTCCTTTCTGGCCACATCTCTGCCAGCAGCTATAGTTACTTTTTTTGGCTAACTCATGCTTATGCCCAGGTCTGTTGGTCTTTGATCCTCCTAGTTTTGATTCTCACCACATCTTGGATGACAGCTATTGGTTGATAGGATCTCACTAAATTTTTGCCTAGACTGGTCTTGAACTGTGATCTTCCCTATCTCTACCTTCTGAACAGCTGGGATTATTGTGAGATATACTATGCCTGGCTGATTTTCTTTTAAGTATGAAGCAAGATTCCATACTAAATTGTGGTATGCCTACACCAAAATTTTCTCTTTTCTTTTGGCAGTGCTTGCTACTCTACCACTTACTTGAGTCATTTGTCCAGTCGTTTCTGATTTTAGACAGAATCTTGAAATTTTGCCCAGGTAGAATTCAATCTGCTGCCCTTTTACTTTTGTCTCCTGAGTAGCTAGAATTACTGGCATATTCTGCTACATTCCAGCTTGTGTTTGACATAGGATCTTACTGTTTTTTCTTTTTCTATTGGCCTGACCTGAGCCTTGATCCTCCTATTTATCCAGTACCTGATATTATAGGTATGTGCCACCACAGCGAGCCTCTATGTCAGTTTTTTTTTTAATCATTCACATGTTCATGAGCATTTAAGTTGTTTATGGATTTTGCCTGTCCTGAAAATGCAGTATACAAACATTAGTTTGTTGTAAGTCATTGAATGGAAAGTTTTCCCTATTTTCATACTGTTTTAATTTTTGTTTGTTTGTCTGTTTTTGCAAGTTCTGGGGCTTGAACTCAGGGCCTGGTCACTGCCCTTGAACATATTTTGCTCAAGGCTATTGCTCTGTGGTACCGAGGAATGGAATCCAGGGCTTCATGCATGCAAGGAAAGCACTTTACCACTACACTATGTTCCCAGCCCATAATTTTTTTTCTTTGCCAGTCCTGGAGCTTGAACTCAGTGCCTAAACACTGTCCTTAGGCTTTCTCAAGGCTAGTGCTTTACCACTTGAGAGTCACAGCACTACCTCCAGCCTTTTCTATGTATGTGGTATGGAGAAATCGAACCTGGGTCTTCGTGCATGCTAGGCAAGCACTCTAACACTAGGCCAAACTCCCGGCCCCAAGGTTGCTTTAATATTATTGTATAATGATCTTTATTTTAAATAATACATTTAAATAATAAATTAACTGCTCAATACAAGCAGTTAATAATGAAGGTTCTTTTTCTTTTATTTATTTGTGGGTGTGCACATGAGCAAGTATTCTGATACTGGGGCTCTCCCTTGGTTCATTTGCTCAAGGCTGTTGCCCTGCCATTTGAACCACAGCTCTACTGTCTTCTTTTCTTTTCCTTTTCTTTTTTGCCAGTCATAGGACTTAAATTCTGGGCGTGGGCGCTGTTCCTGAGTGCTTCAGCTCAAGGCCATCATTCTACTACTTGAGCCACAGTGCCACTTTCCCATTTTAATTGGAGATAAGAGATTCATGGGCTTTCAAGCCCAGGCTGGGTTTGAACTGTGATCCTCAGTTCTCAGCCTCCCGAGTAGCTAGGATTACAATCATGAGTTACCAGTGCCTGGCGTCATTGTTTCTTAGTTAAAAAAAATGGTGAAGCCTGGGGATATAGATAAGTAGAGGACTTGCTTAGCATGTACAGGGCTCTGGATTCAATCTCTCTTAAGCCAGAAAAATTAGGATGAAAAGGGGGAGTAGAAAAGTAGAAGGGACTGTGGAAAAATCTTCAAGGTGCTTCTGTGCGATCAAGTGGTAATACCTCCAAATCAAGAGCTATATATGGTGGATATTTTTTTTTCTATTTTTCTTTCTAAGACCCTAGTTTGGAGACATGTACTTCATCTACTTGTAATCCCAGCACTTGGGAGGCTGAGGCAGGAAGATCAGGAGTTTGAGGTCAGCCTTAGATTAAATAGGTACTGAGACCTTGACTCAGTACAACCAGAACACTCACACTCACATAAACAAGGAGAAGGAGGCTGTAGAGAGGCAGAAAGTGAAGTTACCAAGGAGAGGTCAGTTAACAGAAAAGGTTAGTGAAAAGGTTGGAGATGAAAATATCTGGTGGGTGGGGATGTTGGCCAGAGGGGCTATGTTACCTGGGACCTGGAGAGCTAAAAAGAATGGGAACAAGTTTAGGTAGATGAAGTGAGGGCCAGAAGGCTGAGGGAAGGAGGGTTTTAAATATACCTAGGGGGTTGAGGAACAGATGTGAAGATAATGACAGTGGTTTGGGAGTTGAGTCATGATTGGGAAAGGGGTTGAGAATCCACCAAGATTAAAAACTGTATGCTTGCAGCAAGTTTATTTTTTATTTATTTTTTATTTTTATTTTTTTGCCAGTCGTGGGCTTGAGCTCAGGGCCTGAGCACTGTCCTTGGATTTTCTCAAGGTTAGAGCTCTTCCACTTGAGCCTCAGCACCATTTCTGGCTTTTTTCTATGTGTGTGGTACTGAGGAATCGAACCTGGGTCTTCATGCATGCTAGGCAAGCACTAGGCCAAACTCCCGGCCCAGCAAGTTTATTTTTTAAGATTTGCTTCCTTCCCACAATCTGTACTTTCATAGTGGAGCAGAGAATGTACAGTTTATGTAAGACCAGAAGAGGATCAGAGGCAAACACTTCCATGTTTCCTGCACTTTCTTCTCTGTGCTGGATGGCTTCCTTTCTTTACCTTGTATACTGAAGACTTGGAAATACTCATACGTTTTAAGTTTTTGGAGAGTTAGTATATAACAACTTCCATTTTTTATTATGGTAAAGCATGTATAGCATAAAAATTACCAATTAGCCAATTTGAGTGCACAGTTGTATTAAGAACATTCTCAGTGCTGTGCAACCATGGCTTTATCCTTTAGCTTTAATTTGAGATATATCTTTGCCACCTTTCTTTTTTCCATTGTATTACTCCTGTCTATGAACTCGACAGATTCCTTTTCCAAGTAAAGTATTTGTAATTTGAGACTGGAGTATTCATAACAGTGTGTACTAAACTTAACTTTGGCAAGTTTTATGCAAAGCACAAATTGTGGCATTGACATTGTTGTTGTTAATGTCTGTCCTTTTCCTTATCTGTGGAAGGTCCTCAGTGTAGGAGCTAGTTGCTGTGGCCATCGTGTTAATTAATAATGATGTGTACTGTTTGTTCTGCACAGTGCTTGACATGTAGTGAACACTTTATGGAGGTTGTAAATTTAAGTCATTAATTAAGAATGTAAGACGGGGTCTTGTCTCACTGCTGCCCAGAGTGTGTATGGGAGGGGTGTCTCAAACTCCTCAGATGACCTCAGCCTTTTAAGTAGCTGGGAATAATAGACACAAACCACCATGCTGGACTCTCTATGTGTTTGAACAAATGAAACCCCTTAACCATGAGAAGAATTTATTTCAGTTCAATAAGTTTTCTCTGAATGTTTTATATGAAGTAGGCAAAACATATGCACATAGTAATACAGATTATAGGGCATGGTGCATTCCAATGTCTAGTTAATTACTAAAAATCAAAAAGGGCTTTTATTTGCAATTTCATTAAGAAGGTATTAGAGCAGACTGCATTAAACAATTGACTGTGCAGAATTGGCAGTAATAATACCAAAGTTTGAGGGTTGTAGGTTAATTAGTATAGCTGGACAGAAAATGAATTAATCAAATTTGAGAGCTGAAAGAATGTTCCAATAATTTATGTTCAAACACACTTCAAATATATCAGCAGGTAACAGGAACTTTAGTTGCTGAGCGTTCCAAAACACTAGGATACCAGTGGATTTTATGGCTCATAGTAATGTTTTGGAGAAACACAACTTAATGAAATGGTTGGACCATTTGGTTCTATTCCCATAAAATACACTAAAATTCAAAACATTACCTTTGTAAAAGAAAAGATACAGTTTAATAGATAATAGGAATTTTATTTGGTTGCATTTATTAGTGAATAGTAATATTTTATTAGTAAATATGGATGGATATTTCTCTATTATTATTGCTGTTTTTTTTCAACTGACCTATGTGGAGACAAGGGAAAATATTAAGAATTAAATAGTAATGTATTATACTTCTGTACAGATGATCACAAAATATCTTCTACTTATTTTATTTTAAAAATAATTTTATTGCTCTCATTAAAGTGTTGTACATATAAGGGGTTACCATTTCATAAGTCAGGTAATGAGTGTATTTCTTTTATTGAAAATGTCATCCCTTTCTTCACTTTCCCTTAGTATCCCCCTTCCATCATTTTCCACATAGTGTATATTGAATACAGAAGAAATGTTTGTTTTGGCTCACAGTTTTGGAGGTTTTAGTTTATGTCTGATAGGCCCTAGTATTTTTGGGCTTATGGTTGGATAGCATATTATGGTGGGGAGTGAGTGGTAAGGTAAACTCTTTACTGATGTTTGACAGAGGGAAAAACCATGGTCCTATGATCTCCTTTGAGGGCAAGTCTCCACCAACCTAAGACTTTCTAATAGGCCCTGTCTCCCAGTGGTGCCAAGGCAAGGAACCAAGCTTTTACTTATGGACCTCTCGGGGACAGTCTAGATCTAAACTATATTATCTGCTCACCTCAGCTACATATAAATCAAATATACAGTGAAGTTTTCTCTCTTCTTTTTTTCTTATTTCTGTTTTGTTTACTACAGCTTTTCATTATTTTGGTTAGGGACACATTTTAACATCAACAGTTACTGTTTTTTATGAGTAAGCACAGGATTTGTACTTTACTTAAACCTCTTCTTGTCCTGTGGCATGTCTTGGTAAATTAGGACATATGATGTGCATCACACATGTAATTACATTCAAATCCCAATAAAATCCAAAAAGATCTCAATGACAAAATAGCAAGTGAAAATATAAAATTGAGATGTTCTAATGTGATATTATTTACATTTCCTTGAAATGTTAGGTAAAACAATTCTGCCATATTTTATAGATTCTTCAAAGATTATCAATGCTAGAATGTGCTGTTATGTTATATATACTGAGAAAGTGGCAGGACCACTAATTAAACTGATAAAGTGTGCTTTGTCATGGATTATGGACATGCATCCTCATGTTTTAGATGCTATAATGTGAAGCAGTTACATCTTAAAATTTAGCCAACAGGCAGATATATTCCTTAGACATAGTTAAAAGAATATAAATTGCTAGGTACTGGTGGCTCACTCCTGTAATCCTAGATACTCAGGAGTCTGTTATCTGAAGGTCCCAGTTCACAGCCAGCCAGGACAAGAAAGTCTGTGAGACTCTCATTTCCAATTAACTACCACAAAACTGGAAATGGCACTGTGGCTCAAAGTGGGAGAACACTATCCTTGAACAAAAAGAACTCAGGGACAGTGCCCAGGCTCTGAGTTCAAATCCTATGACCTACCAAAAAAAGTATAGAAATATGTTCTTCCAGATTTTTTTTTACTATATTCAGCATACCGCAATGTTCCCCCCCCCCCCTTTTTCAATGTGACAGTCCTGCACCAAAGCTCAGGGTACTGTTCCTGAGGGTTTTTTTTACTCAAGGCTAATGCTCTGCCACAACTCCACATCTGGATTTTTTTTTTTTGATAGTTAATTGGAGATTTCCCTGGCTTGCTTTGAATTCTGATTCTCACACCTCAGCTTCCTAGTTAGGAAGGCCTGGCTTACATTTCCATTTTTATGTTTCATGTAATAGCTTAGATAAAACAAGGACAAAGTTTAATAATAAAGATGGCACAGAATGTTATAGAATCCTAGTATTATCACTTGTTGTTAATAAGGAGTAAGAAATGTTTACTATTCTTTCTTTGAAGCCAATCTCTTCTTTTACTTTTTCTTAGGTAGATCTTTGGTGTTTAGAGAAGGTCAGGTCACAGAGTATTATACAAGTGGAAAAACACACAATATCTTGCAGGGATTGAACTCAGGCCCTTTGGCAAATTAGGCAAGCACTCTACCACTAGGCCAAACTCCTGGCCCAATAATAACTTTTTAATACTAACTTTTTAAAGGAGTGTTTCATGTAGGCTAGGCTGGCCTTGAATGCTCCATCTTTTGGCCTGTACTTCCTGAGTGCTTGTATTTGAGCCATCATGTCCAGTACAACTCCTATCTTTACCCCTTTACTAAAACATACAAAGGCCTGCAGTTTTGTCTTCCTATCACCAGATGAAAGAACTATAATCCAGTGTTTGCCTTTAAACAAAGGGGATTCAAGAGGAAGTAGTGCTTGACTTATCACACTATTTATAGGGACCTCTAACCTTCTACACTCATGAAAAAGAATATGTTCTCATAATATAATTTTAAGTATTATACTTAGAAGTTTAATAGTCTTTGTTGTTATATTGAGATGAATTTGGTAAGATCTACTTAAAAATGTCAAAGAAGGCTAGGAGTGGTGGTGTATTCCTATAATTCCAGCAACTCAGGAGGTAGAGATCAAGAGGATTATGGTTTGACATTTGCTGAACAAAGACTTTAGTGAGACACTATTTCAAAGAACAAATTGTCATGGTGGTAGATGTCCATAAAGCCAGCTTTGTGCAAGGTAGGAGGATTGTGAACCAAGGAGGATTGTTTGCTCTGGGCAAACAGCTGGAGACCCTATCTAAAAAAAATAAAGTAAAAACGGCCGCAAGTGTGCCTTCATGGCAGAATGATTGTTTAGCAAATATAAGGTCCTGAGTTGAAAACCCAGAAAAAAAGCCAATACAACTCTGTATCTTGATCTAGATTTTGTTAATATCTAATATCTTGCTTAATGATTTTTTTTCCAATCCTGGGGCTTGAACTCAGTGCCTGGGCACTGTCCTTGGACATTCTCAAGGCTAGCACTCTACCACTTGAGCCACTGTACCACTTCCAGTTTTTTTCTGTGTATGTGGACCCGAGGAATTGAACCTAGGACTTTGTGCATGCTAGGTAAGCACTCTACTACTAGGCCACTCCCGGTCCCTGATTAATGATTTTTTTTGGTCAGTTGTGGGACTTCAGGCCTGGGCGTTGTTCTTGTGCTCTTCAGCTCAAAGCTACCACCCTACTTGAGCCACAGCACCACTTCTGGTTTTCTGGTAGTTGATTGGAGATAAGAGTCTCAAGGATTTTAGTATCCAGTTTGGCTTTGAATTGTGATCCTCAAATCTCAGCCTCCTGAGTAGCTAGGATTACAAGTGTGAGCCACCAGCGCCTGGCTCTGATTAATGATTTTTTTTTTTTATCAGTTGTGGGACTTGAACTCTGGCCCTGGGCGTTGTCCTTGCGCTCTTCGGCTAAAAAGCTACCACACTACTCCTTGAGCCACAGCGCCACTTCTGATTTTGTGGTGATTAATTGGAGATAAGAGTCTCATGGATGTTAGGGCACAGGTTGGCTTTGAACTGCGATCCTCAGATCTCAGCCTCCTGAGTAGCTAGTATTACAGGTGCGAGCCACCATGCCTGGCTTGATTAATGATTATTTTTTCCAGTCCTGGGGCCTGTACTCAGGGCCTGAGCTCTGTCTTTGGGCTTTCCTCATGCTAGCACTCTACCACTTGAGCCATACTTCCAGCTTTTCTGAGGAATTGAACCGGGGTCTTTGTGCATGATTAATGACTTTTGAGAAAGAAGAAGTTTCTGGGAGTTTGGCCTAGTAGTAGAGTGCTTGCATGCATGAAGACCCAGGTTTGATTCCTTAGTACTAAATAGAAAAAGCCGGAAGTGGTGCTGTGGCTCAAGTGTTAGATCTCTAGCCTTGAGGAAAGCCCAAGGACAGTGCTCAGGCCCCGAGTTCAAGCCCCAGGCTGGCAAAGAAAGAGAGAGAGAAAAAAAGAAAGTTATCAGAATGAAGATGGTCCTTTTTTCATTACTATCAAAAAATAAAGCTCTGGAGTCCATTTAAGTTCCCCTCAATACAGCACCTGTTAAATACTGTCCATGGACTTACGGGCTGTGTGGTAACTGCAAATGATAATGATTGCTCGATAGCATGACAAGGCCTCATAGTGAAAGAGCAGAATGTGCCACTTGAATAAAATTATAACTGCAAATCTGTGACTGAAAAAGAAGGGCATAGTGAAAATAGTTATACTGGGACAGAGGAATTTTGAGTGAGTTTCTCTCCTCACACAATTTCATACATATGTATATATGCATATATACATATATATACACACATATATATTTAATTTTTTGGATATCCAGATTTTTTTATTATTAAGTAGTTGTATAAAGAGATTACAATTCTGTAAGTCAGGTTATAGTACAATGCTTCTTAGCTAGTGTCACCCCTTCCATCCTTTTCCCCCATTGCCCCCTCCTGTCCATACCTTGAAATTACATAGTTCATATTTTACATAATGTACATTTTGTAAAATTTAAATTTCTCCATAAAAAAGAGACATTTGGTAGGTTGAGGAAACTAGAGACTGATAATAGCCCTTGTGAGGTTAAAACTACAGCATTTTAAACCCAGGATTGCTTAATTTAAGGATATACAGATTGACTAATTTTGTCCTTTAGAGAGTTAGCTTAGCAAAACTGAATTGCAGTTGAAATATTAAAGAGGATTGGTAAAAGAAGTGGGAGGATCAAAGGCAATGTGACTGGCTATTATTTTGCATTACCAAATAAACCAAGTTTTTGAACTGTGTCTACTTAGTCAATATTTGGGCATTTGCTTCGAAGCTATTTGTTTGCAATAATGCCATTAACTTCCTCAACAGAGCCAAAATCTGACCTTGAGATGGTAGAGTCTTTTTTTTTTTTTTGCCAGTCCTGGGCTTGAGCTCAGGGCCTGAGCACTGTCCTTGGACTTTCTCAAGGCTAGTGCTCTACCACTTGAGCCTCAGCACCACTTCCAGCTTTTTTCTATGTATGTGGTACCGAGGAATTGAACCCGGGTCTTCATGCATGCTAGGCAAGCACTTTAACCACTAGGCCAAACTCCTGGCCCCGAGATGGTAGAGTCTTAACTGACGTTATCATTTACTTCAAAACTGAATTCTGAAGATATGAAGGAGGGCACTTCTTTTCTTTATAATTGTTTTTGATTTTGACTTTACCACTAATTTATTACTGTCAAAATGTAGAATTCTACACTTAACATAGAATTACCATCTTGCCATAAGTAGATGTCAGCTGGTGATAAGTGGAGAGAGATCAGGAAAAAGCAAGTAAACAAGTCACAGGGACTCATCAGTGACTCATCAGTGACCTGACTCTTAGGACTCCAAATCCAGATTTTCATTCCTCCCTCCCTCTTTCCTCCTCTCTTGTAGGGCAGTATTGGGGTTTGAACTCCAAGCTTGCTAAACAGACATTCTACCACTTGAGCCATTTCTTTTTCTTTTCTTTTCTATGTTTCTCCTCCCCTCATCTTTTTTGTGGGTCATGGGACTTGAACTCTGGGCCTGGGCGCTGTCCCTGAACTCTTCAGCTCAAGGCTACCTCCCCACCCCTGGGACTTGGTGCTGTCCCTGAGTGCTTCAACTCAAGGCTACCACTCTATTCCTGATCCTGAGCCACCACTCCACTTCCCATTTTCTAGTGATAAATTGGAGATAAGAGTCTCAGGTTCTTTAGTTCCCCAGGCTGACTTTGAATCATGATCCTCAGATCTCAGCCTTCTGAGTAGCTGGATTACAGGTGTGAGCCACCTTTACTTGAGCTATTTGTTTATTTTTTTTTTTTTTTGTGGGTTATGGAGCTTGAATTTGGCCTGGGTGTGGTCCCTGTGGTCCCACTTCCCATTTTCTAGAGGTTCATTGGAGATAAGAGTCTCAGGTCCTTTTTTGCCTTGGCTGGCTTTGAACCTTGATCTTCAGATCATAGCCTCCTGAGTAGCTAGGATTACAGGCGTGAGCCATTTCTCATAGCCCTTTCATAGGGTATTTGTTTATAGACTTTTGTCCCCCTGATTACATACATATGTGTGTGCCACCATACTTACCTTCTTTGTTGGTCTTGATAACTTTTTGCCTACACTGGCCTTGGTTTATGCTATTCTCAGCAAGGATTACAGGCATAGCTACTGAGTTCCTTTCTGCTGTAGTGGCAGAAAAGAGGGAAGGAAAAGAATAGAGCTCAATTATTTTCACTTCACTACAGGCTGCCGCCACCGCCGCCGCCGCCTCCTCCTCTTCCTCCTCCTCCTCCTCCTCCTCCTCCTCCTCCTCCTCCTCTTCCTCCTCCTCCTCTTCCTCCTCCTCCTCCTCCTCCTCCTCCTCCTCTTCTTTAAAGAATAGGATTTCAGGATGGTGTCATTTTATCATTTAAGTTATAAAGTTTTTTTTTTCTTTTTGCCAGTCTTGGGCTTGAGCTCAGGGTCTGAGCACTGTCCTTGGACTTTCTCAAGGCTAGAGCTCTAACACCTGAGCCTCAGCAGCACTTCCTGCTTTTTGCTATGTATATGGTACCAAGGAATCGAACCCTGATCTTCATGCGTGCTAGGCAAGCACTCTACCACTAGGCCAAACTCCCAGCCGTTTTTTGTTTTTTGTTTCCAGTCCCCAGGCTTGAACTGAGGGCCTGAGTAGCCTTTAAAAAGCTCAAGGCTACCACTTGAACCACAGAACCACTTCTGACCTTTTCTGTGTTTATGATACTATGGAATAGAATCCAGGGCTTCCTGCATGCTAGGCAAGCACTCTCCCAGTAGCCCACACTCTTGACCCTATAAAGAGGGTTTTTTTTTCCCCAAGACTGTCAAACAGGGCCCCATGCCAGTGCTCATTCCTATAATCCTAGCTACTTAGGAGGCTGAGACCTGAAGATCACAGTTCACAGCCAGCCTGAACAGGGAAGTCTGTAGGAGTCTCATCTCCAATTGACCACCTAAAACTGTAAGGGCACTGTGGCTTCAAGTGCCTTGAGTACAAAAGCTCAGGGATTATATCCCCAGGCCATGAGTTGAAGCTTCAAGACTGCCCCTCCCTCCCCAAAAAAGAAAAAGACTATTGGAAAAAATAGGTGAGAGGAACAGGCAGTCCCCAAAGAAGAAATGTAATAAATGCAAGAGAATATTCAATGTAGTTAACCATTATAACCATAATAAATGCCTGTTTGAAGGTAAAAACATTTACATCTTGGTTTTGTTAACAAGACTGATGGCTTCATAAACTTCTTGTTGACAATATACCCTAATTTTGTAAATATAATTAAAGTAAGAAGAAAATGTACAAATCATAAGAAACTTAGTATAAATGGTCAGCAACACAGTGTAGCCTGGTTAGCAAACTTCATGAAAGGTATGGTATTTTTAAGGTTCTTTTTTCTTTACTCACTCTACTTTCTCTTTTCTTATTTTTGACCATATTGGGATTTTTTTGTTATATAAATTAACCCATCTATTGTAGGCTAGGCATATCTCAGATGGTAGAGCTTCCACTGGTCTTTTAATTCCTTCAGTCTTCTACTAGCAGACTTGACTGTGACAGCAGAAGAGGTGTTGTAGGTTCAGGCTCCACCATCCACTGTTTTCATGTAGGAACCACAGTGCCAGATGCCCACAGCTTGCCTCTTCATCTTGGTCTTGCCCCAGAAGGAGTAGGTATGCTTGGCATCATTGCTGATTTCAGTTTTTTTCATATATTTTTTATTGTAATTAATAGAAGGGTTACATGATATTTGCCAGATAGATGGTACATTAATTCCCATACATTGATACCCTTTCACATGTCTTGGTCCCCATTTCCCTCCCCCCTGATTTCAATTTTTTTCACCATCTTCCGGAGTGAGGCATCATAGTGGGTGCTGTATTTACCAACAGTGCCGACCTTTGTGGTGCATTTGACCATATTGCTGCGACTCAGGTCCAGGCCCAGGGTAATACTGGAGTTTGAACTCAAGCCTTCATTCTTGTTGGGTGCTCTACCACTTGAGCCATACTCATAGCCCTCATTCACTTTACTTTTACTTAGTACCTAAGCAGTGAATGGTCTCAGGAATATGCTAACAGTGGATCACTGGGAAGGAAGTGGGAAGAATCTTGTTGAGAACAGATATAAGCAACAAATTTTGTTTTGTTTTGTTTTCAGAACACTCAACTTTGAGTAAGAAAATTTCCTTACTCCTATTTGGAGGATACAGCAGGGTCCCTAATAAGATAAAAATGGCATAAGAATAATAAAGGCAGGAGGACCAAAAGTATTCATAGTCATTTGAGGGAGTCATGTGCAGTTTAGTGAAGTCAAGATTTGGAGACTGACTGGTTATCTGTGCTTGGCCACAACTGTGGTTTGGATCTCAAGTATCACCATATGTCCATGTGGTCAAGCTTTACTCCCCAGGGAAGCACTATTGGGAGGTAGGGACTAGATGGTGGGGCCTAGAGAATTTGGTGCATGTCCTTGAAGAGGCTTATGGGACACTAGCTTCTGCTCCCTTTTTTGTTTTCTGGTAACTTTTTCTTTGAAATTCCTTCAATGGTATGCTGCCTCACCCCAGGCCCAAAAGCAAGAGTATTAGTTATCTCCAATATCATGAGATGAAATAAACTTTTTCTCTTTATACATAGTTTACAAGATTGGGGTATAGTAACAGGACTGATGAACATAGCAACCACACAGCTCATCTTCTGAGTAGAACATATTACCCTCTTAAGTGCTAAACTATCAGTTTAATAAGAAGTTTTTGTTTTATGTGCTAGGGTCTTGCCTGGGGCCTTGTGCATGCTAAGAAACAACTATGCCATTTAGTTACACCTACAACCTAGAAAAGCGGTTTTGAAATGAATATTGTTGACAAAAAAAAAGATTCTAATGGTAGAAAATTTGCTTTTCAAGTGTGAGGACTGTTACTATCACATAGAAAGACAAAAATAAGTCCCCTCACATTATAAAGTAAGTAAGAAAATAAGTAAGAAAATAGTTAATGGTCTCTCTCTCTTTCTCTCTCTCAACATATATATATATATATATATATATATATATATATATAGTTTGTTTGTTTGTTTGTTTGTTTGTGTTTCCAGTCCTGGGGCTTGTACTCAGAGTTTGAGTACTGTCTTTGGGCTTTCTCAAGGCTAGTACCCTATCACTTGAGCCACAGGACCACTTCTGGTTTTTCTATGTATGTGGTACTAAGGATTTGAACCCGGATGTTTGTTAATGCTAAGCAAGCACTAGGCCAAACTCCTGGCCTGTTGATTATATTTTTTTAGAAAAGAGCCCAGTCTGATCATATGGAAACATCTCATTCTTCTCAACCCTGTATAACAAAATCTGACAAATTTCTCTAAGGAGCCTTACAGTAAATATTTAGTGGGATGTATCTGTTTGGAAATTACTTAGCTTTACTGTTGTAGATCATAAATGAGCAATTACAACATGTAGACAAAGGGCCATGACTGTGTTTTGATAAAATGTTGTTTGACACTGGCATTCAAATCTTATATAGTTTGTGAAATAGGTTCTCACTGTGTAGCCCAGGATGGTCTCACATTTCTAGGCTCAGGTGATCCTACTGTCTCATCCTTTCTTCTACTGCAACTGTAGGTATGTACCACTATGCCTGACCTCCTTTTTGATTTATCCTTTTGGTTTTTTCCCATTATTTAAAAATGTTCCTATAAATGTCATATGTATATTTTACATGTAAATCATGGTCATCTAATAGTCTCTGTGAGTGTGTATATGTATATGTATGTTGGTATTAAGACTTGAAGTCAGGGTGTGGACACTATCCCTTAGCTTTTTTACTAAAGCCTATTGCTCTACTACTTGAACCACAGCTCTACCTCTAGCTTTTTGCTGGCTATTTGGAGATAAGAGTCTCATGGACTGGCTTCAAATAGTATCTTTTGGATCTCAGTGCCCTAAAAAGCTAGGATTACAGGCATGAGCTATTGGCATTGGGTAATATATTTAAGCTTAAAAACTTGATCACAGTCAGACTTAACCTGTAGATTAGAATTTTGAGATTTAAACAGTGAAGAAGAACCTTGTAACATCACTGGTTTGCAAACTAGATCTCATGAGACTTCTGATCTTTGTTTTTTTTTTTTTTTTTTTGCCAGTCGTGGGCTTGAGCTCAGGGCCTGAGCCCTGGACTTTCTCAAGGCTAGAGCTCTACCACTTGAGCCTCAGCACCATTTCTGGCCTTTTTTTCTATGTATGTGGTACCGAGGAATCGAACCCAGGTCTTCGTGCATGCTAGGCAAGCACTCTACCACTAGGCCAAACTCCCGGCCCCTGATCTTTGTTTTTATTATTTTAAAAAATATTTAAAAATACTTCTACTAAGCCACATTTCTAGTCCCAATCTTTATTTTTATTATTATGAATCTCAACCATAATAATTAATATAAATTATATACCAGTTATATTAAAAGTCATGATTTTGCCTGTATCCATTTCCTTAAAGAGCAGAATCACTGATACTCAGTGTTTCTATATACTCTGTGTTTCTAACATCCTTTGTTTGTGTTTCATGAAGCCTTTTTTTCCATTTCTCCCTTTTTTGTGTGTGTAATACGTCCTTAGATTCTTGGAAAAATAATCAGACATTTTCCTAGGATTAGCTTATAATAATAGGCAAATACTCAGCATAAAAAATGTTCATATGGGGTCAGGAGTTTGGCCTGGTGGTAGAGTGCTTGCCTAGCATGCACAAAGACCCAGGTTTGATTACTTGGTACCACATACATAGCAAAAGGCAGATATGGTGCTGTAGCTCAAGTGGTAGAACTCTAGCCTTGAGAAATCCCAAGGACAGTGCTCAGGCCCTGAGTTCAAGCCCCAGGACTGATAAAAAAATGTTCATATGGATAGCTGGAGGTGAAAGTCCTCCATTAGTCATGAATACATTCTTGGGGCTATGGCAGGGGTTGCATGTAAGTGTGAGGGTTCAGGGAGGTGGCACCCTGGTAGAATCCTTTTTGTTGTGTCTTTGTGCTATAAAAGTTTTGCTTAGTTGAGTCACCATATGCTTGGAAACGCCTACTCTTCCTCCTTCCAACATTCCTGAGTGTGGCTTATATTTTTCTCGCTTGATGATTTGGAATACACTGTAGAAACACATTCTATAATTTCAGTGAGTCTGCATATGAGTTAAATGCTCTTGTGATTGTATTTAGAAGTAACATTATACAACATAATAAGAATGATAAAATTTTTGCTAATTGCTTTTACTATACCCTGTACAGTGCTGGAGATCTTTACAGTACAGTATATTGATTTGTTTCATAATGATACATAAACTCTCTTAATGTTCACACAAATTTGGGTGGAATCTGATGGTTGATAGATTTTTGGTTAGGTGAGTTATCATACAGAATGTACTATATTCTGGGTATATATATGTATATATTTATTCTGGTATGTATAGTATAGCCCTATTATATTCTATATCTATCTATCTATCTATCTATCTATCTATCTATCTATCTATCTATCTATCTATCTATATTCTTCCAGAACACCTTTACTATGCATGTGGTTTTTATTTGATTATGGAATATTAGAAATGATTTTTACTCAGAATTAAGTTCCTTTCCAATCTCTATACTTCTGCCTTCATGGTTTATGGTTTCTGACTTTGGGGACCCATGGGCTTTTTTTTTTTTTTTGCCAGTCCTGGGGCTTGAACTCAGGGCCTGAAGCACGCACCATCCTTGGGCTTTTCCTTAAGGCCAGCATTCTACCACTTGAGCCACAGCACCACTTCTGACTTTTTTCAGTGTGTGCAGTACTGAGGAATCCAACCCAGAGTGTTGTGCATGCTAGGCAAGCACTCTTCCACTGGGCCAAACTCCTGGCCCATCCATGGGCTTTTGCTCATGGCTTACTCTTGTCATTGCTGTCTATCTTTCCACCTTAAGGAAGCCCTTCAATTTTTATTCATTCTGCTCATTGACAGCCTTCAATATCTTGCCCTCATCGATCCAAACCTGGACCTGATTGCACAGTAGCATAGTCAAAGGAGGACCTATTTTTGGATTTTAAAGATTGAACCTGGAATAGTTTCCTTGTAAAGTACTTGCCTAGTATGCATTAGACCCTTGGTTCAATCCCCCACACCTCAAAACCAAACTAAACCAAGATGCAATCCAATATACTGACTATCAGTCCAAAAAGAATTCAGATTATGGCTGGACTGAGTAATGGATTTTCCTGAAAAGAGGAACTTCAGTTCTCTTTGGGTCCATTACTGAGAACTCCTTTTTTCCACAGTGGCCTGCTAGGGAGGAACTTTGGCCTTTAAAAAGCCCTGTACTATTTTAAGCCTTCCACTTCAGGTGCAGCTCATTATGTGCAGACCAGCACCTTTTTTAGGTAAGGGCTCTAGTTACTGGGTTCTTATCAAGTTCTTATCATTTTTTAGCTTAGCTCCTGCTTCCTGCTTCCCTAGAGAGAGCTGGTGGGTTCTGTTTCAGGTTGTGGCACACAGTTGGTTTCACCTTCAATTGCTATCCTTCATCCATCTTCTGGAAGAGAAATGCTGAGTATAGTCATTAATTACTCATATTGGTGTTTTATTTAGTATTAATTGTCATTGCTGAGAATCCTTGCATTTGGAGAATAAACATTGCCTTATCTGTTCACAGAATAATATATTTATGCTTATTTTACATGTTGCATATTAAGTTCCCTTCTGAAAAGGTATCAGAATGATCTTGGAGTCTAATGTGATGTGGATCTTATTACTCCTCATGTATATTTTTCTTCTCAGGGGCTTCTCTGACTCTAGCTGGTTTCTCTCCTTGGTCATCATCCTCTCAGGCTGATCTCAGCCTGGTTCTGCAACAACTTTGCCTTTTTTAAGTTTTATTTTTTCTCCTTACCAGCCTTGCTTTCCCTGTCAATACAATTCTCCCAGAAGCAACTGTGTCTGATAATCCTAAACACTGTATAGGAGTACAGAAAGGCTGTTTTCATGCTTGCAAAGATGTCTCTTCAAATTACTACTGTGTAAAAGAAACCTTTCCCTACCAACTGCTCATTGCTTACTGGATCAATTATTTATTTACTTGTAATTCATGTCCATGCTCAAGTATGAGTTAGGGTGGTTTTGAGACTGGACCCTTCTTCCCCAGAGTCTAATTTAATGAGGACTAAGCTACTGGCAGAGACTTGCTGTACCTCAGCAGTTTGGCTCGGTGTCAAAGCCTTTGAAATAGGAGGTGACGGTAACCTTTGTCTGATTCTGTTGTGTTCTACTAGACTAATAATCAATAGCAGCTCTACATTCTTATTAAGTTTTCAAGAGATTTTCTCCTGTCCCCTTTCTTCCTCTTTCTACCTCTTCATTCCTCTTTCTCTTTTTCTTTTTAAAGGTTTATTATTTTAATTATTTTTGTAGTACTGGGGTATGAACTGAGGACTTCGTTCTTGCTAGGCAAGCACTCTACCACTGAACATATCTTTAGCTCTGCCTTTTTATTTTTTCATTTTATTTATTTATTTACTTATTTTTGTACCTCATGGGGTTGAACTGGCCTGAGTACTCTCCCTAAGTTCTTCAGCTCAAGGCTAGTGCTCTACCACTTTTTTTTTTTTGCCAGTCCTGGGGCTTGAACTCAGGGCCTGAGCACTATCCTTGGGCTTCAAAGGTAGTCATACCTTAACCTCCGTACAACTACAACGGGAAGGTGAAATACAATTAGGAAAATATCTTTCTTTCCTTTTGATGTCTGGGCACTGTCTGTGAGCTTCTTTTTGCTTAAGACTAGCAGTCTACTACTTGAGCCACAGCTCCATTTCCCACGATTTTGTCAGTTACTTGGAGAAGAGTCTCATGGGCTTTTCTGCTTGGGCAGGTTTCAAACTGTGATCCTCGGATGTCAGCCTCCTAAGGCATGAGCCACTTGCTCCCAGGGAGAGATTTATTTTAGTACAGACGCCTTCTGTTTCTGTAACTAATGAGCATAGCTTATTAACCTTATAATTAGTGTTTATTATACATTACAGTTTCTCTGTTTATCTCTACAACTACTGGGAATGGTTTGAAGTACATGGTAATATGGGGCTGGGAGTGTGGCCTAGTGGTAGCGTGCTCACCTAGTATGCAGGAAGCCCTGGGTTTGATTCACCGGAACCAAATACACAGAAAAAGCTGGA
This sequence comes from Megascapheus bottae, assembly GCF_031878675.1. NCBI lineage: Eukaryota > Metazoa > Chordata > Mammalia > Rodentia > Geomyidae > Megascapheus > Megascapheus bottae. The sequence continues at coordinate 37,632,121 of NC_143516.1, read as the reverse complement.
AGTGGTGCTGTGACTCAAGTGGCACAGTGCTAGCCTTGAGCAAAAAGTATCTAATGACAGTGCCCAGGCCCTGAGTTCAAGCCCCAGGACTAGAAAAAAAAAAGAAATGGTAATATGTTTCAATAATGTATATGCATCTGGAGTAGTAATCATTTATCCTTGTTAGATTTCTAGAAAGTAAAGTGCATTCACAGTGGGATATTTTGATTTAGACTCATTGAAAGCTTAGCAAAATGCTGTTCCATATATGTCTCTACAAACTTCCCTTAACATCACATTATCTTTATTAAGTTTTTTTCTGGACATAGTTTCCTGGATATTTCTGTGATTAAATAATGTCTTATATTTACTTTTTTATTTTTTTAGTTATGGGGCTTAAACTCTGGGCTTGGGTGCTATCCTGGAGCTCTATAGTTTAAGGCTAGCGTTCTACCACTTTGAGCTACAGCACCACTTTTGGTTTTCTAGTGGTTAATTGGAGATGAGAGTCTTAATGGACTTTGATGTTTAGGGTTGCTTTGAACTGTGATCCTTAGATCTCAGCCTCCTGAATAGCTGGGATTACAGGTGTGAGCCATAAGCTCCTGGCTTTTTGTATTTACTTTTTATAGACTGGACTGGAATTCATTATGTGAGGCTGGCCTCTGCCTCTCAGTTCTTCTTAGACTCCTGAATGCTGGTGTTAGGGGCTTGTGTCACCCTATGTGGTTTTACTTTTATTCCTGAATATCAATAAAGGTTTATGCATATATTGAATATTTGAAGTTAAAATTGCTATCACTCGCTATATAAGAAAATGTAAAATCTGTAGTACTTTGTATATGCTGGTGTGCTTTAACATAATAACACGCTTAATTATGATTTGGCCAAAAGAACGATATTACAATCATTATTCTTACTGAGGAAACTGAGGATCAGATTGACTAAATCAAACAGGAGATATGTGGAAGACTTTGCAAACCCAGAACTTTGGACTCTGTGGGGGCTTTTCTATATGGGTTGCTGTTATATATAGATTTATATTACAAATTCTTAGAGAACACATAGTAGTGATAACTTGAGTCTGTAGTGGCTTTGTTCAGACACAGGCACATTTTATACTGTATGTATGTGATGCTTATCATAAATTATAATCACTAGCGCATTACTTTTAAATTTACTCTTGTGAGCCATTTAATAGGTCATTATTTTAGGGGGAATTAAGGTCCTAGATTAAGAGCTATTGGAAGTTTTGAAGAGTGTAAAAAACAGTGCTCCAGGCTTGGTAACATCTCACTGTTTTCACATGATGAATGAGGAACAAATGGCAACAACAGATGACTGTAAGCAGGGCCATCCCAATACTGCTTACCAGTGCTTTGAGGCCTTTGATTGTCAGTAGTTTTTCTAATTTTCATAGAAGCCAAAATGGGCAATGATAGCTCCAAATTTTCTTCTCATAACTAAGTTTATTTCCTTAGAAATTTGCTTTTTGCCTGTCGCGGTTGCCCATGCCTGTAACCCTAGCTATTCAGGACGCTGAGATCTGAGGTTCAAGGTTCAAAGCCAGCGTAGGCACAAAAGCACCTGAGACTCTTTATTTCCAATTAACCCCTAGAAAACAGAAACTGGGGCATGGCTTAAGGGTAGGGCAATATCCTTGAGCTGAGGAGCTCAGAGACAACACCCGGGCCCAGGAGTAGGGCAGTAGCCTTGAGCTGAAGAGCTTAGGAACAGCTCCCAGGCTGAGTTCAAGCCCCATGACTCCTACAAAAAAAAAAAAAAGAAGAAGAAATTTGTTTCAGTCTGTCATGTTAGCTATAATTATTCATCAATTAACATTATAAAAATATGTACAATTGTATACAGTGGTGCTTGTAGTTGGTATTTGTTGTGAAAGTGAAGTTGACTCAGAATGCTGGGGTTATAGATGTGTACCACTATTCCTGGCCTCATGGCTCTGTGTGTGTGTGTGTGTGTGTGTGTGTGTGTGTGTGTGTGTATGTGTGTGTATATGTGTGTATATGTGTGTGTGTGTATGTGTGTCTATGTGAGAGAGAGAAAGAGAGAGAGAGAGAGACAGACAGACAGAGACAGACAGACAGACAGACAGAGAAACAGAAAGAAACAGAGACCGAGACAATATGTGTGTCAGTCCTGGGGCTTGGACTCAGGGCATGTGCAATGCCTCTGAGCTTTTTTGCTCAAAGCTATCACTCTACTACTTCAAGCAACAGCCCTATATCTGGCATTTTTGGTGCTTAATTGGAGATTAAGCACATGTTTTTCATGGTTCTTTTTGAAAGCTGCTAGTACTTTGATGAGCTGCTTCTTTCTTACATTTCATACTTATCATGCACAGTTTCAGCTAAAAGATAGGGAAAAGAATATTAATTGATTTATGTTGAAATATGTCTAGGAGTGTCAGATTCATGCTGTTACTGACAGCTGTGCCAGAGATGCAGCATGAGATTAAGGAATTTTATTTCTCACAACATTCCTTTTTAACCTACTTAGATTCATCTTAGATAGTCTATTGCTATTTTAGGATTTTGTAATACATATACATAGCACAGTATACTTTCCAATTTGTTTATATATTTTCTCATAATAAACCTTTTAAGTGAGATGACATGGTTATTATTATATTATAGATACAGAAATATGATGGATGTATTATAGCATAGTGGCTAAGACTGTATATGTCATTACATTTTTATTATGAATTACATGTTTTTATATGAACCATACCACAATCCTAGCTTTATTAATTAGTATCTGAGTGACCTAACTGCAACTTAATCTCTCTCTTTTCCTGTGCTGAGTGTCAAAATTTAGGCCTTGCACATACTAAACAAGTTCTCTTTACTAAGTGTCATCCTCAGGCTAATACTTGGCTTTCTAGTCTTTAAATGATGAACTTATAAAATTATTGGGCAATGAAATTTGGTAATGAATATAATGTATTCAGAATGGTAAGAGTAATAGCCACCAAATAAATTTTAGGTAGTATTAGCACCTTTGGGGATATTAATCATTTTATTTATTCAACTCAACAAAAATTAAAAGCTCCTTCTATGCACTAGGCTTCATGAACACAGTGATGATTATGGTTCTTACTCTGATAGAATTACAGTTTAGTGGCAGAAATGATGATTGAATCTCTAAGAATCATGCAGTTGTAAGGGGAGGATTTTTGAGGAAAGTAAAATGAAACAATGTATGGAAGGATGTTGTTAATTGAGAAGCTATTTCACCAAAAGTGATTTTTTTGACAGTCCTGAAACTTGAACTCAGGGTCTGAGTTCAAGGACAGTGGTCCTTGGGCTTTCCTCAAGGCTAGAGCTCTACCACTTGAACCACAGCACCACTTCCGGATTCAGTGTATGAAGTACTGAGAAATCAAACCCAGAGCTTTCTGCAGGCTAGGCAAACACTCTGCCATTCCCGGCCCCACAAAAAGTGATCCAGGTGAAGCCTTAGCCACATGAAGATGTTGGGGAATAGTATCCCAGGAGGAAACGACAGGGTTTTGATGCCCTGTTTTATCAGTCATGTGCAGATGTGCAGAATGGAGACGTGAAAAAAACAAATGGTTTTGAGGAGGGCAGTGATGTGCCTGGATTATTTTGGCAGATCTGGCTTATTTTGGCAGATCTAGTGAAGGAAACAAAAGTATAGAAAATATGTCTAACATAATGTAGAGCTTCCTATGTGTGTTGCACATCATCAAGTCAATCATAGCTCAGTGTTCCTGCTTGCATTCTCCCGATAATGTAATATGATAATGCATATTTCTTGTGCCATGTAACACTGTTGCAAGGTTCTTGTTATCTGTAGATGAATCTGTTTTAACAGCATAAAGTGGAGAAAGGGTAATAGAGGGTTTTATTTTTTTATTCTTTTTTTTTTTTGTAATGTATAGAGGGGTCACAGTTACATTCACCAAACAGACTAGAGTATTTTTGTTGTTGTTGTTGTTTGGTTGTGAGACTTGAACTCTGGGCCTGAGCTTTGTCCCTGAGCTTTTCAGCTTTTCAGCTACTGCCCTACCCCTTGAGCCACAGTACCACTTACAGTTTTATGGTGGCTAATTAGAGATAAGAATTTCACAGACTTTTGTGCCTGGCCTGGCTTTGGACTGTGATCCTCAGATCTCAGCCTCCTGAGTAGCTAGGATTACAGGTGTGAGACACCGTGCACAGCAGGTATAAAGTTTTGTGCTACAGAATTGGGATTAGGCCAGGAGAAGTAAAAGAAAAATGTAAGATCCTTTTGTCCATGGAGATAAGGGGTGCTGTTGACAACATGGCTTTTTGAGATTATGTGGGTGAGCCAGCTTGGACTGAGCCAAGCCTCCCTGACTCATCCAGATGACTGTAGACAGAGCTATCCCAATACTGCTATCACTGCTCTGAGGCCTTTCATCTCAGAACAAGCTTATAATTCCTTAGAAATTTGTTTCTTTGTTTCATGCTGTCAGATTAGCTATTATTATTTATCAATTAACATAATAATAATATGTGTAATTGTAGTAGCAAATGAATATTGAGTTGTTTGCAAGGAACTAGTTCCAAGTTGTTTTACCTGTCATTTTACTCTTTTTCCATTTACCAATAAAGAAAATGAAGCAGAGATCTTGATTAATCTGCTTTTTTAAGCAGATTAATCCAGTGATACTGAGTTCAACCCACATGTAAGTGTACACTAGAAACTATGCTCCTAAATGCTTCTTTACAATTAGATGCTCAGTTTTTACATATTGGTTATTTAGTGGTCTGGTGAGAATGGGAAATAGTGCTCTTCCTACTGGAGAAGAAAGCCTTGCTGATTAAGTTGCATTTACTGGTTCAAGAAAAAAATGTACAAGTAAATTCATAGCACCCATACCAGAAACTATTCTGTTTGAAGAGATCCACCAATGTACCAGAAAGTAAACTGCAGTAAGAAATGCTGTTTATTGAGTAAAGAACTAACATCCCCATTTCTTCAAAGTAGGTGTGCTGTCTCTTGTAAAAAAGGGGCTTATCAGTGACTGATTGTGATTATTACTCTTTTTTGGGGGGGTCAGTTGTGGGTTTTTTTCGATTGTGGGTCTTGAATTCTGGGCCTGGGCGCTGTCCTTGAGCTCTTCAGCTGAATGTTACTGCCCTATTCCTTGAGCCACAACGCCACTTCTAGTTTTCTGGTGGATAATTGGGCATAAGAGTCTCAACATACCATTGTGCCTGGGCTGGCTTTGAAACACGATCCTCAGATCTCAGCCTCCTGAGTAGCTAGGATTACAGTGTGAGCCACTGCTATGAATATTACTCTTTTAGTGATTTTATTTATTTATTTATTGCCAGTCCTGGCTTGAACTCAGGACCTGAGCACTGCTTGGGCTTTCTCAAAGCTAGAGCTCTACCACTTGAGCCACAGCACCACTTTTGGCTTTTTCTGTTGTATATGGTACTAAGGAATCGAACCCAGGTCTTCATGCATCCTAGGAAAGCATTCCATTTCAGTTTTATTTTTAAACATTGTACTAAATTTGTAAGCCAAGAAAAAGCTTGACTCTTACCATTTGTTTTTCCACATTTACTTCTAGTCCTTTCATTTTTCTGCATATAACAAATACATTGAATGCCTACTCATTTTTTCCTTTAGTTTATTTTTAATAATAAGTTTTAGAGTTAGCTGTCTCCAATGAAAGAAAAATAACGGAATATGAAAAGGTTTTGGGGCATTAATAATTGATTGGGCAATACCCACCAGGCAGCTCATGTCAGTTTTGAAGTTGGCCTTGGAAGGAGCAGCTGTGTGTTTGGACCTTGGAAAGTTCATCTTTCCAGACTGTCTGTCAGGCTTCCAAGAAAACCAGAGAGCAAAATGGAAAAGTACAGTGATTTGGAACCATGTGAAACTAACAAGCTGCTTGAGTCCAGCATTACAGAAGAAGAAAAACAATCCTCACCTGATAGGGAACTTTAAAGAATAGGCAGTGCATTTAAGCTTATCAGAATTATCAGTATTTTGTTCTTTCCAATGGCTTCATGTTTAGTTGTTATTATTAAATCAGTTTCATCAGAGTGGCAGAATGAAGTTTTTAAAATTTTATTTATTTTTCTGCCATTCGTGGGGCTTGAATACAGGGTCTGGGCACTTCTTGGGCTTTCTCAAGGCTAGTGTTCTACCACTTGAGACACAGCACCACTTCCAGATTTTTCTGTGTATGTGGTACCAAGGAATCGAACCCAGGGTTTCGTGTGTGCTAAGCAATCACTCTACCATTAGGTCATACTTCTGGCCCCAGAACAAAGTTTTTGACAAGTATTATTTTTGTGATAAAATTTTGTGTTAAGATTTAAAATTTGTTTAACTTGAAGTTCATTTTAAGTTTTAATTTTCTTTTTTTTTTTTGCCAGTCATGGTCTTGAGCTCAGGGCCTGAGCACTGTCCTTGGACTTTCTCAAGGTTAGAGCTCTACCACTTGAGCCTCAGCACCACTTCAGGCTTTTTTTTCTATGTATGTGGTACTGAGGAATCGAACCCGGGTCTTCATGCATGCTAGGCAAGCACTTTAACCACTAGGCCAAACTCCCGGCCTTAAGTTTTAATTTTCTATAACTGTACCCTAGCCATGTGGCAGTCAAAGGCTTTGATGGTATAATTCCAGATTTCCTTAGGTTAGAATCCTGTTTTCAAGATTGTAATTGATAGCTTCCTTTATCCACATTGTCTTTTGTTCTTTTGGGCTTCTGAATATAACTGGAGATAATTTGAGTGAGAAGCAACCTGACCAAGCAGAAATCTTGTTAAACCTTTATGGTTTAACAATAGACAACTATTTTTTCATTTCTCCCTCATATACTGAGTAAAATTTAAAGTAATTCTTATGTATTTATTTTTGTGGTACTGGTGTTCAAACCCAGGGGCTCCTCATCATTGATTTAATTGATGTGATCTTCCACAACAAAACCTTGGAAACAAATTTTCTTTTCTCTCTTTCCCTCCCTCCTTCCCTCCCTCCCTTCATCCTTGTCTTCTTCCTTCCTTCCTTCCATCCTTCCTTCCTTCTTTCCTTCCTTCCTTTCTTTCGCAAGTCCTAGGAATTGAACTCAGTGCCTGAGCAGTGTCCTTGGGGTTTCTTAGGGCTAGAGCTCTAACACTTAAGCCATAGTAAGCCATTTCTAGCTTTTTTCTATGTATGTGGTACTGAGGAATTTGAACCCTTGTCTTCATGCATGCTAGGTCCTCTATCACTAGGCCAAACTCCCAGCGCTGGAAAAATAATTTTTATAACAAAAATGGTTTAAACCAATCACACTTCTCTAAGGGAGTCTACCTGGAGTTACAGAGTGGAATCCTTATGAGGTATTATCATGACATCAGGGTGCAATGGCTCACACCTGTAATCCTAGCTATGCAGGAGGCTTGAGATCTGAGGATCAAGGTTCAAAGTGTTCCTGGGGAAAATAGGACCTGAGACTCATCTCCAATTAGCCACTAGAAAACGAGAAGTGGTGCTGTGGCTCAAAGTGTAGGCCTTGAGCTGAAGAGCTCAGGGACAGCTGATTTCAAGCCCCAAGACCCCCCCCCACAAAGAATTTGTAAATTGGCTTGATAATATTTGTTCACTCCTTTCCCATCAGAACAAAATGTGAACCAAATATTAATGAGGGGAAATGTATTCTAAATGAGATGCCATAAGACTGCACTGTGAATTTGGAGAGAGGATATTCCTGTTAAACTTACATAATGGCCTTCTTTATGATGAAACTTGTTTATGTGGCCTTTGGAAGACAGCTGAGACAATCTCACTGGTTTTATCATCATTTCCCTTGGGTTTACATATAAAACTGCCCAGGGGCATCTTTCCCCAAGCTGTACTCTCTTCTTATCCCATCCTCCTTCCCTCCCTTCCTCTCCTTCCTTTCCTTCCCTCCTTCCTTCTCTCCCTCCCTCCCTCCTTCCCTCCTTCCTTCTCAAATGACCACATACTAGTTAAAAGTAGAGCCAGTACAGACAAGTTCCCTGAATACTCATACATTAAATATACCAAATTAATTTATTTATCAGTGACAGAGGAATAATCTAGGACTCATAAGTATAAGCAAATCATCCCATGAATAAGACAACTACAATAAGGGTTGTTGTACCCGAATCCCTAGAACCCCGAAAAGACCACCAGAGGCTACAGTCAAAGCTAAAAAGCAGGGGTCGTTTTATTTACGAGTCTAGACTCGGGCCTCCGTGTACCAGCAGCCAGCAACGCTGAAAAGGCCCTGAGCAAGAACTTTACACTGCTTTTATAGGAAAAGTACAATTACCTGATTGGCTATTTAACTCAAACCACTGGTCGAATCAGCTCAGGTGTCTAACCACTGAGCACCAAGCTGTTACCACCTGGGGTTCAAGTACATGGGCTCTAAACAAGGGGGGGAGGGGTCATTCCCAGAACATGGAACAATCTTGGCACAACATTCCCCCCTTTCCCATGATACTTTTAGAGCCAATCTTGGATCTATCTAGTTAAAATCACACAAGGGCCTAAGGGTCCAGCTAAAACAAAAAACAGGGTTATCAATCAAGGGGAAAAATTCCTTCACTTTGCTCCCTTTCCTGTTTTAACACCATTAGGTGGAAATGCACAACTATGAGTATTTACCCACACAAAGTCCCTATACAAATACTGCCCATAACTATTATTGATTTTGGCGGCATAACTTAATTTTTAAAGGGCTACTTTTGGTTCAATCAATCTTCCAAGCTGTTTAGGACAAGGGTTCTATGAAGTCTGGAAACGGATCCACTGGCTTGGCATGGGTGTAATGGATCCAAGAAGCTACTCCGTCTACTTTGAGGCCGGTGGGTGTTGTCAGGATGACCTGAAAGGGTCCTTTCCATCGTGGCTCCAGATTTTCTTGCCGGTGGCATTTCACGAGTACCCAGTCACCTGGTCTATAGCAATGAGGCACCAGAGGTGGTTCTGTCTTGTACAGGTCCCTCAGCTTGGGCCAGACTTCTTGGTGAGCCCTTTCTACAAAGGGCTTGGAGTGAAAACAAAAATTCAAAATCACCATCCTCTTCTTTTCTAACAAGATTTTCTTTAAGATTGGGTATTATAGGGGGAGGTCTACCAAACATTATTTCATAGGGGGTAAGTCCTAATTTAAAAGGGGAGTTTCGAACCCTGAACAGAGCATAGGGAAGAAGAGCTACCCAGTTTGCGCCAGTCTCCATGGTCAATTTGGTCAGGGTCTCTTTTAATGTTCTATTCATTCTCTCTACCTGTCCTGAACTTTGGGGTCTATAGGCCAATGTAATTTCCAATCTGCCCCAAGTATGGAAGCCAGTCCCTGACTTACCTTCGAGACAAATGCAGGTTCATTGTCCAAACCTATCATTACTGGAAAGCCATACCTGGGTAAAATGTCCTCAAGTATCTTCTTAGCCACTATCTCTGCAGTTTCCCTTTTAGTGGGGAAAGCCTTGACCCATCCTGAGAAGGTATCTACAAAAACTAACGAATACTTATATCCATACTTCCCTGGTTTTACTTCAGTAAGTCTACCTCCCAATAGGCTCCTGGCTTGTCCCCTTGCCGTCTTGCCCCTAAATTTTGCTTATTTCTCCCTACATTATTTAGCTGACATACTCTGCAACCTGAAATAATCTGATCAATTTTGACGGTTGCTTCCTTAATTCGTAGTCCAGTTTGTCTTAAGTCTTGCATCTTTCTGGCTCCCAGATGAGTGTTATGGTGAATTTTTCTGTAACACCTTCATCCCTAATTTTTCTGGGAGTACTATGTGACTCCTGGAATCTCTCCACCATCCATCAAGGAGCTGTACCATAGGTAGTTTCTCAATCCATTGCAAGTCTTCCTCCGTATACCCTGGGATCGGTGGTAAGACTCTGGATCCTGGGTCTGGGAGTTGGAGGGCTAGAGCTGGAGTTGAAGATAAGGCCACCTCCTGGGCAGTCTGGTCAGCCAGATGATTGCCCCTGGACACTAGATCTACAGGTTTCTGGTGTCCTGGGCAATGGACTATTGCCAGTTTCTTTGGTTCCCAAACAGCAGCCAGGAGTGCCAATATGTCCTCCTTATTTTTGATAGTCTTTCCTTCTGCTGTAAGGAGGCCCCTCTCTCTGTATATTGCCCCGTGTATGTGGGCGGTGGCAAAAGCATACCGACTGTCTGTATAAACTGTCAGTCTTTTATCCTTACCCAGTCTTAAAGCTTGGGTTAAAGCCACCAATTCTGCTCTTTGTGCTGAAATTCCTGCAGACAGGGACTCAGCCCAGATTGCTTCAGTCTGAGACTACTGCAGCCCCTGCATACCTCTGTCCTTGGTGTATAAAACTGCTTCCATCGGTGAACCAGACAATCTCCGCATCTGACAGAGGCTTATCTTGCAAATCCTCTCTTACTCCATGCACGTGGGCCCAAACCTCAGCACAATCATGAAGTGGGGCTTCCAGATCTGGATCGGGCAGTAGCGAGGCTGGGTTAAGGGAAGTTGGAGGCTGGAAAAGAATCTTGAGAGGGTTTAGCAATAGTCCTTGATAATGAATGAGTCGGGCATTACTAAGCCATCAGTCTGGGGGCTGTTTAAGAATACCCTCGATAGCGTGAGGTGTTGTAATCTGTAACTCCTGTCCCAGGGTCAACTTATTTGCATCCTTTACCATTAGTGCCGTGGCCGCAATCATTTGGAGGCAGGGAGGCCATCCATCAGCCAGAGTCCAGCTTTTTAGATAGATAAGCAATGGGTTGTCTCCAGGGACCCAGTTATTGAGTCAGAACTCCTTTAGCTACCCCTTTACTCTCATCTACAAATAACTGGAAGGGTTTAAGAATATCCTGGAGTCCCAAGGCTGTGGCAGACAATAAGGCTGTCTTTATTTGTTGGAAAGCCTGTTCAGCTTTTTCTGTCCAGCAAAAAGGTTGCTGATCCTTAGTAGCCACGTACAAGGGCTTGGCTAGTTCCGCAAACCCGGGAATCCACAGCCGGCAAAATCCAGCTGTCCCCCAAAATTCCCGCACCTGTCGTTGTGATTGTGGTCTGGGTATGCGGAGCACTGTCTCTTTGCGGGCAGCAGTTAGCCACCTTTGCCCTCCTTTCAGTAGGTACCCTAAATATGTTACTTCAGTCTTGCAGATCTGTGCTTTCTTAGCTGTGGCTTGATAGCCCAGCTTTCCTAAGGTTTGTAGGAGGTCCTTCGTCCCCTGGATGCACCCTTCATGAGTCTGTGCCGCTATTAAAAGATCATCAACATACTGTAAAAGGGCCAAATCGGGGTGTTTTTGTCTGTACTCACTTAGATCCTCATGGAGGGCCTCATCAAATAGTGTGGGTGAATTTTTAAATCCTTGTGGCAGTCGGGTCCAGGTCAGTTGCCCATTAATGCCCTTTTCTGAGTCAGTCCATTCAAATGCAAAAAGTTCTTGGCTTTTGGGGGCCAAAGGCAAACTGAAGAAAGCATCTTTTAAATCCAAGACCATATACCACTGTTTTTCAGGGTCAAGAGTACTCAGGAGGGTATAAGGATTAGGCACAGTTGGGTGTATGTCCATAACCCGCTTGTTAACCTCTCTTAAATCTTGCACTGGCCGATATTCTCCCGTGTGAGGCTTGCGTACCTGCAGTAATGGAGTGTTCCAGGCTGACCGGCAAGGTCGTAGTACTCCCTGGTCTACGAGGCAGCGAATGTAAGGAGTTATTCCTACCCAAGCCTCTAAAGACATAGGGTATTGTTGAACTCGAACAGGGTTGGCCACAGGTTTTATTTCTATATAAAGTGCTGGCCGGTGCTTAGCTAATCCCATCCCTCCAGTTTCTGCCCATGCTTCTGGAAACTGTTTGAGCCAAACATCAATTCCCGAATCAGGGGGATTCTGCTGCTGATGAAGGCGATACTCATCTTCCAGTGCTAAGGTCAATATTGTCAGTGGCCTGCCCTGGGAGTTTGTTACCTTAGGTCCGCCTGGCAGGAAGTAAATCTGAGCTCCCAACTTGGTTAATAAGTCTCTCCCCAATAAGGAGTAGGGGCTTTCAGGGATGACTGGGAAGGAATGTGACACCTTACCAGCTCCCAGGTCTACTGTCCTTTGAGTTGTCCAAGAATATTTCTTTATTCCTGTAGCCCCCTGCACCCACGATGTAGCTGTGGAGAGTTTTCCTTGAGGCTTAATAAGGACCGAATGCTGAGCACCTGTGTCCACTAAAAACTGGACAGGAGTCCCCTCCACCTACAAAGTTACCCTAGGTTTGGGGAGGGGATCCAAACCCCGTCTCCCCTAGTCCTCCGTGTCATGAGTGACTAACACGGAAGTTTTTCGTTGCCACTGGTCCGATCTGCTCTTTTTTCTTTTTGGGCTCTTTACTCTTTGCAGTAAGCACATTGATCTTTGCTCAAATCTCGACCTGGAGGCCTCAAAGATTGTGGGCCACGTGAACCTCTTTGTGGTGATCTTCCCTGTTGTACTACAGCAGCCAATACTTTAATCATTCTCTGTGTTGCTCTCAGCTGTTTCTCCTCTGGAGCATCCCTATTATTAAAAACTTTCTGAGCAATCCTGAGTAAATCTTGGATACTTTTTCCTTCTAAGTCCTCTAATTTCTGTAGCTTCCTCTTAATATCTGAAGCTGCCTGGTTAACAAAAGACATAACCACAGCTGCCTGATTTTCAGGGTCTTCAGGGTCCATTGGGGTAAACCGTCTAAAGGCTTCCATTAATCTCTCTAAGTACTCAGAAGGAGTTTCTGTTTTACCTTGAAGAAACGAATATACCTTAACCAAATTAGTGGGCTTGCGAGCGGCAGCCCGGAGACCCGCCATTAGAGTCTGACATTACACCTGTAGCCTTCCCCTACCTTCTGCTGTGTTATAATCCCATTTATCCTGGGGAGGTCTAGTTAAGGGAGAAGTATCATTAATCAAATCTGGATTAACAGTGGGCTGCCCATCGTCCGCCAGGGACCAATTTCCTGGCCTCCACTTGGATCCTTTCCCTCTCCTCCATAGTAAACAAGATTCGGAGGAGTTGCTGACAATCATCCCAGGTGGGCTGATGAGTGAACATAACACTTTCTAGAAGAGAAATCAAAACTTTAGGGTTATCAGAAAAACAAGTACTCTGGGTTTTCCAGTTATAGAGGTCACCGGTGGAAAAGGCCAATACTGGAACCTAGGGTTCCCAGTATCTTCTGGAAAACCAGTTTCACGCAATGGGAGGGCCATCGTGGAATCAGGAAAATGTGGGCTTGCTGCTCGTTGAATAAGTCCCTGTGTCCTACCCGCTAGGCCTTCAGCGGCATTTGGGGAGGCCACTTTCGCCTCCACCTCGCCCGAGGAAGAAACTTCTACCCCTCCTGTTGACATAGAAAATTGTGGATTGAAAGGAAGAGGAAAATATGGAGGGGGCCAGGACCGGGTGAAAAGGAGCTGAGGGCTTGGGTTGAGAGGCATCAGCCTGGCGCAGGGCCAACACGTCGCTTGTCGAGAGAAGAAAAGGGGATAACCAGGCAGGGGGATTTTCTACCAAATCCTGCCAAACAAGAATATAAGGAATCTGATCAAAGTAGCCAGACTGTTCTGGTATCTTCTCCCTTACCTTCCGAATTATGGAGAGGCTAAAAGTGCCCTCTGGGGGCCATCCAACATCAAAGGTCGGCCATTTCGAATTACAAAGAGTAATTAGTTTGTTTTTACTCAAATCAAAACCTCTGCTTCTAACATCCTTAAAATTCATTATTAGAAGAGCAAGCGGAGTAGTACCCATCTCAGAGGAAGATATCCAAATCAAAAAAACAAACAGAAATACAAAAAAACAAACGAACAACAAAAACAACATATGCGCGCTTAAACCAATAACCAGAAGGGAATTGTTAAACAGGGGCGATCGTAATACGATCATCCTAAGAGCAGTTCCCCAATACAGCCTGCGTGGGAGTATCAAACAGAGGGATGGTCGAAGCACGACAGTCCTAACAATAGCTCCTCAATACAGTCTGGATGGAACTATCAGACAGAGGGATGGTCGCAGCTCAGCCTTCCTAACAATAGTTCCCCAAAAGGGCACAAGGGACGTCTCCCACTGGTCCCGTCAACAATCCTATAGCATGTCTGCCAGGATTCTTCGTTGACCCAGATACAGAACCTATAGGCAACCCAGATTAACAGATTATCAGATAAAACATAATACACAGAGACAAACGAAGCCAGCCTATTTACCGCGGTTTTCCACGACCCCTTGACTAGGCGTCTGAGTGGACTTGGGGGTTCCTGGCCAATGCACCAAATGTTGTACCCAAATCCCTAGAACCCCGAAAAGACCACCAGAGGCCACAGTCAAAGCTAAAAAGCAGGGGTCGTTTTATTTATGAGTCTAGACTCGGGCCTCCGCGTACCAGCAGCCAGCGAAGCTGAAAAGGCCTTGAGCGAGAACTTTATATTGCTTTCATAGGGAAAGTACAATTACCTGATTGGCTATTTGACTCAAACCACTGGACGAATCAGAGCTCCGGTGTCTTAACTACTGAGCACCAAGCTGTTACCACCTGGGGTTCAAGTACATGGGCCCTAAACAAGGAGGGGAGAGGGTCATTCCCAGAACATGGAACAATCTTGGCACAACAGGGTTCAAAGACCAAATTCATTTATATACCATTTAAAATTATTAGACTAAAAAGTTGTTAAAAATGTTTGTTACCTTTAAAAAAAAAACCTTGCCAGGCACTGGTGGCTCACTCCTGTAATCCTAGCTATGCAAGAACCTGAGATCTGAGGATCACCATTCAAAGCCAGCCCAGGCACTAAAGTCTAGTTAACTACCAGAAAACCAGAAGTGGCACTGTAGCCACTTGAGCTGCAGAGTTCAGCTAGGCCCAGAGTTCAAGCCCCATGACCAACAAAACAAACAAATAACAAAAAACAACAACAAAAACCTTGGCAACAAAACTAGAAAATATATAACATTATGGGATTAAGTAATTGAAAACTGGTGTAATATCAAAGATCACGGTATTAAGTGATTATTTCATGTGTTATCGTTCTTTTGACAGGTGTGTATAAAGACATCATAAATTACATAATTATCCCTTAAATTAGTTTTGTCTTTGCTTAGCAAAATCACCAATTGTGTTACTACAATCAAGACATTTTTATATTATAGAAACAGGACTTAATTACACTCCTATGACTAACTAATCAACAGTTAATCAGCATAACATCTAATCAACATAATCAGATGGAATTTGAGGTTAAAAATAGGATACCAGCACTACTGGCTCAGACCTGTAAACCAAAGGTTGAGAACTGATGATTGTGATTTGAAGCCAGCCCAGGCAGGAAAGTCAGTGAAACTCGTATCTTTAATGAACCACCAAAAGCCAGAAGTGAAACTGTGGCTCAAGTGGTTGAGTGTTAGCCATAAGCAAAAAAGCTCAGGGACAATACTCAGGCCCTGAGGATAAACTCAAGTACCAGCACTAAAAAACCCAAAACAAAAAGCTGAAAACAACAACAACAAAAAAATAGAATACTATTTCTAGTAACACCTCACCTCAAATGAAAAAGCTATTTATAAACTAAGAAAATTAATTCTAGGGCTAGGGTTTGGCCTAGTGGTAGAGTGCTTGCCTAGCATACATGGAGATCCGTGTTTGATTCCTTGGTCTCACATACATAGAAAAGCCAGAAGTGGTGCAGTGGCTCAAGTGGCAGGGCTCTAGCCTTGAGAAAGCCCACAGAGAGTGCCCAGGCCCTGAGCTCAAGCCCCAGAACTGGCAAAAAATAATAAATAAATGTACCTTCTGTAAAGGAAAATTGTAAAACTAATATAAGAAATAAAAGAAAAGCAAAATAAATGGAGAAATAGTCCACATTCATGAATACAAAGACTATTGTCAAGATGTCAGTTTTTTCCAACCCAATCAATAAATTTAATGCAATCTCAACTAAAATCTCAACATAGTATTTTGTTTTTATAGACAAATGTGTTCTGAAGTTTATATGGAAAGGCAAAAGTTGCAGAATAGCTTACAAAATATTGAAGAAGACAGACAACTACTCTGCTTCATGAATCAACATAAATTTATAGTAATATGTAGTAACAGGGTGAGCACCAAGAAATAGACTTACATAAATGTATTTTACTGATTTTGGCAACAGAGAAGAGGCAATATAATGGAGCAACCATATTCTTTCTAACAGCTGAAACATCTGGGCAAAATATAAATATGAATCTCAGCACAGACCTAACACCTTTTATAAAAATTACATAAACCAGTCCAGAGTTTGACCCAGCAATAGAGTGCTTGCCTAACATGTATGAAGCCCTGGGTTTGATTTCTTGGTTACCACATACACAGAGAAAGCCAAAAGTGGTGCTGTGGTTCAAGTGCTAGAGCGCTATCCTTCAGAAAGCTCAAGGACAGTGCCCAGGCCCTGAGTTTAAGCCTCAGGATTGGCAAGAAAAAAAATCTGGGTGCGGTGGCTCACTTTTGGCTACTCAGGAGGCTGAGATCTGAGGATCAGGGTTCAAAGCCAGCCCAGGCACTAAATACCATGAGACACTTATCTCCAATTAATCACCAGAAAAGGGGAAGTGGGGCTGTGGCTGAAGGAGTAGGGCTATAGCCTTGAGTTGAAGAGCTTAGGGACAATGCCAGGCCCAGAGGTAGGGTGATGGTCTTGAGCTGAAGAGCTCAGGGACAGTGCTCAGGTCTAGAGTTCAAGCCCCATGACCCATTAAAAAATTATATAAAGTAGATTATAGCACCAAAAAAAACAAAAACAAAAAACTTGTATAACTCCTGGAAGATTAATTATGGGGAAAACATAGTTGCTGTCTTTCAGATATGAACCATAAAAGAAAGATAAGGGACTTCATTAAAAATTTCAGCTCTGGGGCCAGGGTAAGAAACAGTTGCTGTCTTTCAGATGTGAGCCATGGAAAAAAGATAAGGTAGACTTCATTGAAAATTTCAGCCCTGGGGCCTAGTGGTAAGAGTACTTGCCTAGCATTTACAAAGATCCAGGTTTGATTCCTTGGTACCACATACACAGAAAAAGCTGGAAATGGTGCTGTGGCTCAAGTGGTAGAGTTCTAGCCTTGAGAAAGCCCACGATAGTACTCAGGTCCTGAGTTCAAGCCTTGGGACTGGCAAAAGAAAAAGCAAATTCAGGCCTGTGAAAGATAATGCCAACAGAATGGTAAAGGGCTTATCTTGCATGCATAAGGCTCTGGGTTGGACTCTCAACAGAGGGAGGATGGCATACACACACACACACACACACACACACACACACAGACATTCTCAACAGAGGGAGGACGGCATACATACACACACACACACACACACACACGCAGAGAAGCACACATGCACTACTGACTGGGAAACTGTATTTACAAAACTAGAAGACTATTATCTAAAACTATATAAAGATCTCTCTCTCTCTCTCTCTCTCTCTCTCTCTCTCTCTCTCTCTCTCTCTCTCTCTCTCTTTAATCACTTGAAGTCATAGCATCACTTCCAGCCTTTTCTGTGTATGTGGTACTGAGGATGCAAACCCAGGGCTTTCTGCATGCTAGGCAAGCACTCCACTACTAGGCCACACTCCCAGACCAAGGAACTCCTAAAATTCAACAGTAAGATGGTTCCCTCTGTAATTTTTTGAGGACTAATGCTTTCATAATGGCTATACTGATTTATATTCCTACCAATAGTGTAGATCTTCACGAGCATTTTTTTTGTCTTTTTGTTAATAGCCATTTTAACTCGAGTCAGGTGACAAAATGTCTAACTGTGATTTTTATTTGCATTTCTCAGATGATTACTGATGTTTGCATTTTTCATAAATACTTGGTTGCTTGTATGTCTTCTTTTGAGAAATGTGTAGGTCTGTTGCCTAGTTTTTGCCTATGGAGTCATTTGTTGTTTTGCTTTTGAGTTTCTTGTATATTCTGGATATTCACACCTCATCGTTGGATATATAGTTTACAAACATTTCTTCTATTGTAAGATTTTTGTTGCTGTTTTTTTTTGTAGACCAAGAGAAATGTGGCCTTGACTGTTTAATTATACCTATGTCAGGTTATTTTATTTTTTATTGTAAAGGCGATGTTACAGTAATGAGTCAGTCAAGTAATGAGTTCATTTCTTCTTGAACATTTTTTTTTTCAGTCCTGGCTTTAAACTCAAGGCCCTGAGCACTGTCCTTGGGCTTTCTCAAAGCAAGAGCTCTACCACTTGAGCCACAGCACCACTTCCTTTATTTCCCCCTATGTATGTGGTACCGAGGAATTGAGCCCAAGTCTTCCTTCATGCTAGGCAAGCATTCTACCACTAGACCAGGCTCCTGACCCTTGAGCATTTCTTTTCTCTCAGTTTTTTCCTTCCAACTCTCCTCCTTCTCAAGTTGTATAGTTAATTTCCAACTATAGTGTCTAATGTGTTTTACTGCTGAATTCGTTTACCTTTTGTCCTACTGTTTCTCTGCTTTCCCTATCCCAAATCAGATAAACTTAGATACAAAACAAAGAATACAGAAATCAAAAACAGGGGCCGGGGCAGAAGTGGTACTATGATTCTAGTAGTAGAGTGCTAGCCTTGAGAAAACCCAAGGACAATGCCTAGGTTCTGAGTTCAATCCCCAGGACTGACAAAAAAAGAAATTAGGGCCAGGAGTTTGGCCTAGTGGTAGAGTGCTTGCCTAGCATGCACGAAGACCCGAGTTCGATTCCTCGGTACCACATACCTAGAAAAAAGTTGGAAGTGGTGCTGAGGCTCAAGTGGTAGAGTGCTAAGCCTTGAGAAAGTCCAAGGACAGGGCCCAGGCCCTGAGCTCAAGCCCAGAACTGGCAAAAGAAAAATCCTCTTCGTTCCATTTCTTTGAGTTCATTTTCATAAGCATCATTTTATATGATCATATCCACATAGCTATTAAGTCTTTGTGATCCTCTCCTAAGAGTATCCTCCTTTGATCTCACTATGTGAATGTTTAGAGTCCTGTTTAATCATGTACAAGTGTAATTTTTGTCCTTTATTCTCCACTGGATTTGCATGAAGATTTATAGGCACATCCTAATTATTACAAATGAAGGAAACCATGCAGCCTGTTTCTTTGGGTCTGGTTTACTTAAGATAATTTTTTCCAAGTCTTTCCATTTCTTTATGAGTGGGGCAATGTCATTCTTTCTTTTGGAAGCATAGAATTCAATTGTGTATTTTCCTTTTAAAAAACATATATTTCTTTTTTTTTTTTTGCCAATCCTGCACCTTGAACTCAGGGCCTGAGCACTGTCCTTGGGATTTTTCAAGGTAGAGCTCTATCACTTGAGCTATAGCACCACTTCTGCCTTTTTTCTATGTATGTCGTACCGAGGAATCAAACCCTACAGTGCTAAGCAAGCACTCTACATTAGGTCAAACTCACGGCCCATTGTGTATTTTCTTTTTTTCATATATTTTTATTGTAATTAATAGAAGGGTTACATTATATTCACCAGACAGAGGTGCATTACTTCACAAATATTGATACCCTTTCTTGTGTCTTGGTCCCCATTTCCCTCCCCCCACCCCACCATTGTGTATTTTCTTGATCCATTCTTTAATTTTCTTTTTCTTCCCTGCCCCTGAAGTCCTCTGGCTTGAAGTAATGGCCTAGGCACTGTCCCTGAGCTTCTTTTGTTTAAGGCTGGCACTCTATTACTTGAGCCACAGTGCCACTTCAGGCCTTTTCTGTTTATGTAGTACTGAGGAATCAAACCCAGAGCTTCATGCATGCTAGGCAAACACTCTACCACTAAGCCACATTTCCAACCCTCTTGATCCATTCTTTTTTTTTTAAATTATATTTTATTGTTGGGGTGATAGAGGAGTTACAGATCCACTCATTAGGTAGTGGGTACACATTGCTTCTTGAACATTGATACCCCTTCCCATATTTTTTCCCACTTTCCCTTCCCCCCTCCCAATCATCTTGTTTTCCCCCTTCTTTTCCCTATTTCAAACAAACAAATAAACATATATACAATACACTAGTTACCAAAATCAGATACAGTAACAACATGAGATAAACCATGGGTGAAGGGAAGAGAAAAAAAATAACTTCATATATATAATACATTAAAAACAACAATCACAAAGATAAACCTTTTATTTCAATATCCTGTAGTCCATTTCACTTAGCCTCATCCTATATAGCCATATGTACATAGCTTTTGAGCTATTGTAATCCTCTCCTAGGAGAATCCTAGACTTATACTAATTACTACAAATGAGGGAAACCATGGAGCCTATGTTCCTTTGGGTCTGGCTTACTTCACTTAGTATGATTTTTCCATATCATTACAAATAGAGCAATGTCATTCTTTCCTATGGCAGCATAGAATTCCATTGTACATGAATACCACATCTTCTTGATGCATTCTTTTTGTCAGTTGTGGGGCTTTGAACTCTGGGCCTTGGTGCTGTCCCTGAGCTCTTCAGCTCAATGCAACTGCCCTACCCCTTGAGCCACAGTGCCACTTCCAGTTTTCTGGTGGTTAATTGGAGATAAAGAGTGTCACTGACTTTTTAGTGCAGGGGCTGGCTTTGAACCATGATCCTCAGATCTTTGCCTCCTGTGTAGCTAGGTTTATAGCACAAGCCACCCTGCCTGG
The DNA here is from genome assembly GCF_031878675.1 of Megascapheus bottae. NCBI lineage: Eukaryota > Metazoa > Chordata > Mammalia > Rodentia > Geomyidae > Megascapheus > Megascapheus bottae. Next base: position 37,611,486 of record NC_143516.1, on the reverse strand, counting down.
CTCTGATCCATTCTTTGTGTGTGTGTGTGGGGGGGGGGTCATGGAGCTTGAACTTGGCCTGGGCACTGTCCCTGAGCTCTTCAGCTCAAGGCTACTGCCCTACACTTGAGCCAAGTCCCACTTCCTGTTATCTAGAGGTTAATTGGAGATAAGAGTCTCATGGACTTTAGTGCCTGGGCTGGCTTTGAACTGTCATCCCCAGATCTCAGCCTCCTGAGTAGCTAGGATTACAGGCATGAGCCACCACCCCACCTGGTTCTTAATCCATTCTTGATCCACATTTTCTTGATCCATTTGTTCACCGAGGGCATTTGAGTTGACTCCATATCTTAGCTGTGATAAACAATGCTGGACAGGAGCTTTTTAGCATGATGTAATATATCTATTCTTTATCTTGTTTTTCAGTGGTTTTTGTGGTTCTATCTAAAAATAATCCTTGTTTATTTCAACTCAGGGCCTGAGAACTGTCCTTGAACACTTTTTTTGTTTTGTTTTCCAGTGCTGAGGATCAAACTCAGGGCCTTGCACTTGCCAGGCAAGGACTCTTCCACTGAGCTAAATCCTCAACCTACTCCTTGTTTATTTCAATATCTTGAAATATGTTTTATCCTAGTGGTTACACAGTTTTGGAACAATAATAATATACTGTAAATTTAGAAAAATCTGGAAGAGAATATAGTGAATGTTTTCATCACAAATAATAAACAAGAATATAGGTATGCTTACTCTGATTAGAAAATTTTGCAGTGCTGGGGCTGGGAGTTTGGCCTAGTGGTAGAGTGCTTGTCTAGGGTTAGGGTTAGGGTTAGGGTTAGGGTTAGCTAGCATGCACCAAGGCCCAGGTTCAATTCCTCGGTACCATATACAGAGAAAAGTCAGAAGTGGTGCTGTGGCTTAAGTTGTAGAGTGCTAGCCTTGAGGAAAAAGTCCAAGGACAGTGCTCAGGCCCTGAGTTCAAGCCCCAGGACTGGAAAACAAAACAAAACAAAAGAAAATTACACAGTGTTTATTGCACATTGTGCAGTATGTACAATTTTATGCACTAATTAAAATTTAAGCAATTAGAATACAAACATTTTAATTTAAAAATGGAAGCCAAGTATGGTAGCTCTTGCATGTAATTCTAGCACTTGTGAGGCCAACACCAGAGGATTCTGAGTTCAAAGCTGCATAAGGAATTTAAGGCTAACTTGGGCTACATGATGAGGCTGTATCAGACAAGCAAATAAAGACAAAAACTTTTACAGATACTTCAGCAAAGAAGAGACCTAGTTGTCAAATATGGGTATGAGAAGATGTTCTGCATTAGATGTCATTTAAATGTAAATTAAACAGCACTAATTCTACTTATTAGGATGGCCCAAATCAAGAACAGTGACAGCGACAGAGACTCATTTTCTAGTGGTTACTTGGAGATAAGAGTTTCAAGATTTTAGTGCCTGGACTGGCTTTGAACCATAATTCTTAAATCTCAACCTCCTGAGTAGACATGCTTACAGGTTGCAAGCCACTGTGCTCAGCATGGCACTGGTGTTTTTCTTAAGATTAAAAAAAAGGCATACAAAATACAAGAGGAACAACAAATAAAAAATGCCTTATTAAAATGGAAAAAAAAGCCCAAGTGTCTCAAATGTCATCATCAAGGAAGAGGAGAAGGCACAGGATGTGAGATAATTTTTTCTGCAAATAATATATATTAAAGGACTGATAGCCAGAATACATAAGAGTCTTTAGCTAGGTACAGGTGATTTATGCCTGTAATGCTAATTATTCTTGAGGTTGAGATTTGAGGCTCTTGATTCAAAACTATTGGAGGCAGAAAAATCCTGAGACTTATCTCCAATTAACCAGCAAAAAGTTTGAAGTAGAGCACAATCTTTGAGCAAAAAGGCTCAGAGATAGCATCCAGGCTTTGAGTTCAAGTCTCAAGACTTGGTACATAAATAAATAAAAACTTCTGGACTGGTCTCAAAAGCAGGAAAAGGGGAGGAGTGAAAATGATGGAGGGGTGCAAATAATTGATCAAGATGCATTGTTTACATAAATGTACACATTGAGATAGAAAAATAATGTATTATTTGTCCTTGGGGACAGGAATGAGCAAAAGGTTTGAATAGGCCTTTCACATACACATAGACACACACACACACACACACACACACACACACACACACACACACCTGTAATCCTAGCTGCTCAGGAGGCTGAGATCTGAGCAGATTCAGCCCAGGCAGGAAAGTCCATGAGACTCTCTAATAAACTATTCAGAAAAAAACATTAAATGGCATTATAGCTCAAGTGGTAGAGCAGTACCCAGCAAAAAAGAATACACACACACACACACACACACACACACACACACACCCAGTGAACATGAAATAGTACTCAATTAGTCATTAGGGAAATGCAAACAGAAGTTAGGAGATACTGTTTCACACCCAGTAGGCCGACTAAAATTAAAAGGTGAACAGCAGATATTAGAGAGGATGTGGAAGAATTGGAACCTTGCTATATTTCTGGAGGAAATGTAAAATTGTACAGTCATATTGGAAAATAATTATGATATTTTCTCAAAGAAAGGAACAAAACAATTTCACTTTTAGGTGTATATATCCAAGAGAATTAAAAAACACATGCATGTGAAAACTTGTATGTAAATGTTCATAATTATTCTTAAGTTTTAAGTGGAAACAATTCATATGTCAATGAATGGATAGATAAGCAAAATATGGTATAACTACACAAATGATGAAATAGTCATAAGTTATTATATATTTAGACCTAGAAACATATTAAATGAAAAAAAGAGGCACAAAAGTCCACATATTGTATGATTCCATTTGCGTAAAGGGTTGAGTTTAGGCAGTTCCATAAAGACAAAGTGGTTGCCAGTGGCTGAATGAATAGTGGAATGAGAGTGATTGCTACTATGCATAGGGTGTCGTTTTGTGGGGAGGAAAATATTCTGAAACTATTATTTAGTTTCTGAAACATCATGACTAGATAATGATTGCATAACTTATTGAATATACTAAAAAACAAGAAGGCAAAATATATAATTTTAATTAATATTATATTAATCATAATATATAATATAATTATATTATATAACAATATATTATCATATTAATTAATATAATATTAATATATAATATTGAAGATTTTTAATTTTTTTTGTCAGTTATGAGACTTGAACTCTGGGCCTGAGTGTTGTCCCTGAGCTCTTAGGGTCAAGGCTACTACCCTATCCCTTCATCCACAGCACCACTTCTGGTTTCTGGTGGTTATTAGAGATAAGAGTCTGTTCCTGAGCTTCTTTTGCTCAAGGGTAGTACTCTACCATTTGAGCCCAGAGCCACTTCTGGCCTTTTCTGTTTATGTGGTACTGAGGAATTGAACCCAGGGTTTCATGCATGCTACACAAGCAGTTTACCACTAAGCCACATTCCCAGCCCTTTACTAAAGTATTTTTATAAAATCAAAATTGTTCTAATATTCAATGCCCATATATTTCCAATATACCTCAATATCACACTTCACTCATGTGTATTTAAGAGTAGTATGGATTACTTAATAGTAAAAATGTTGCTTTTGACATGTTAGAGCTGGAAATACCATGCTTACTAGTGAGTATATCCATAACCATGAATTTGAACAGGAAGAAAAGCAAGAAAATGAACACTCAGCACTACTTGGAAATGAAATCTCCTTGTACAATACACACCCAGAACTACTTGGAAATGAAATTTCATTGTGTAAGAATCTATTGTATTCAGGCTTTGTCAGAGGAAGGATTTGATAACGTGGTAATTTAATGCATTTTTTCTCACCTTTAATGTATCTTTCATTACTCAAGTACTATGCAAAATACCAAACCAATGTAGTTATTTGGGTTCATCAGTAGCATTTAGTTAAAATCCTTTCTTGTTTTATGGATATATTACAGCAGATGTTCTGCTCTGAGGCCTGCACAGAATGAGTTAAAATTTTGAGTCTCTTGTCAGTGAGGCCTGCACAGAATGAGTTAAAATTTTGAGTCTCTTGTCAGTGCTAAGCACCCATGGGTTCTTTGATAAGATTTGAATGAGTATTGAGGGTGTGTATTGAGCCAGGGCCTCTGTAGGGGGCTTAGAGATTTAGTTTAGGGGTGTGGATCTAGACAGGGTTGCTAAGCTTAGTGGTGTATTCTGAGAAATTTATCTATTAGTGAGCAGAATGCTGGGACAGATGATACAAAAATTAAGGTCAATTGCTATTAAAAGGCCTAAGATAACCTGGGATAATTTTGGTTTGTGATTTACAACATTCCCTCTCTCTATCACTATGTTCTACTCAGCCAAGGTCAAGCAGTCTGCAGGAGCTGTAATACAGATGTAGTTTCTTTAGAGAAATTCAGTTCACAGATCAAAATTCCTAGAACACAATAAAATAGAACCAAAGATAAATGCCTGCTAGCTTACTTTTAAGTTCTTTTTACCCTCAATTATTTAACAGCTTAACTTTCCTTAATGAACTGCTTTATGTAAAAGATGACCTTGGTTCTAAATCTACTGTTCAGGAAGAACATGAGAAGCTTGGCTTGCAACCTAGTCCATGTTCTTATCTGTTACTTTCCTCTGATTCAGTAGTAACTCCCTGATGGATCACTTGTAATTAGGAATGCTGCTAACAGAACTGCTTTATGTAGCTGGCAGTTGGGGCAGAAGTGTTAACTATTTGAGATGCCAGCAATCATAGCAAGCAGGTGTTTGATTCACTGAGATAGAAATCTGTTAGGTTGTGTGCGTGGGTTAATACTTCCTTAGTTGATGAAGACTTGTTTGCACATGACAATTCTAGGAAGAGCCCCTAGAGTGTCTTTAGAGGTTTGCTGGTGTCTCTACCATCACTTGAGCCAAGCACCACTCCCAGTTTTTTCTATGTATGTGGACTGGCAAAAATAATAATATTTTTTTTCATGTTTTGAAGGGCCCTGGCCAGTTGTTAATTAACCTATGATTCTAGCTCAGGCAAAACTGGTTATAAGCATAATTTTTTTTGTTGTTCCTTACCAATGTCATTGGAAGCCATATTCTCATTTGCCTTTAAGGAACCTGTCTCTCTTTGATAACTTCATCTACAAATTCACTTTGTACTTAGGAGTTTAATAGAGTTTTCAAATCCTAAGACAGGCTGCACTTTCATCATGACTCCTATTCTAAGTGATTTCATCATGATTTCTTTCAAAATCATTGTTAATATAAAGGTGATACGCAGAAGGTTACAGGTAAAGAGTACATTTCTTTTTGGATAATGACACCTCTTCCCTCACTTCCAAGATCATGATTTTAAAGCTTTAGAGAATCTATGACTTGATTAGCTTTTAACAAAGTTGGTATCATTTGTCTTCCTCCAATTAAATTTTTTTTTTGCCAGTCCTGGGCCTTGAACTCAGAGCTTGGACACTGTCTTTGGCTTTCTCAAGACTAGTGTTCTACCACTTGAGCCACAGCACCACTTCCAGCTTTTTTCTGGGTATGTGGTACCACGGAATCGAACCTAGGGCTTCATGGGTGCTAGGTAAGGACTCTACCACTGGCTCATGCTCCTGGCCCCTCGAGTTAAGTTTTTATGATTACCAAGGGTGTGTGTGTGTGTGTGTGTGTGTGTGTGTGTGTGTGTGTGTGTATAATAAAAAGTAGCATGCCTGCTAGGGGCACAGTGGCTCACACCTGTAATCCTAGCTACTCAGGAGGCTGACATCTGAGGATCAAGGTTCAAAGCCAGCCTGGGAACAAAAAGACCTGAGACTCTTATCTCCAATTAACCTCTAGAAAATGAGAAATGGGGCTTGGCTCATGGGTAGGGTGGTAGCCTAGAGCTGAAGAGCTCAGGATAACACTCAGGTCCAGTGGTAGGGTGGTAGCCTTGAGCTGAAGAGCTCAGGGACAGCACCCAGGCTGAGATCAAGCCCTGTGACCCACAAAAAACAAACAAACAAAAAAAGTAGCATGCCCTGCTGTACACAGCCCCTCTTCAGTAACCCTGCTCCAAAGACAACTGTGTTTAACTGTTTAATTTCTTTTTAAAATTTTATTATCTTTAGTTGTACGAGCAAGTTGCCATTTAACAAAACAGTTTATGCATACAATGCATATTGATCAGTGTCACTGTTGCCCCTTTCAACTTCTTACCCAACTCTCCCAATCTTCCCCTTCTCTCACTTTTCTTAATTTTGTAGGATGTACATTGCATTCCTTAATTTTTATTGCTATTATAAAGGTGATGTTAAAAGGGGTTACAATTATGTAAGTCAAGTAAAAGAGTGAATTTCTTTTTGACAATATCATCCTACATTGATTGTACTTTCCGTACTTCAACTTTCTTATGCTTATCTTTCTATTTCTAAACAACATGCTTTTATGGCTATATTTTGAATTTTTTGGATATTTTTATTGTAATTAATAGAGGGGTTACAGTTATATTTGAAAGATAGAAGGAGCATTACTTCACACACATTGATACCCCTTTTCATGTTTTTGTCTCCATTTCCCTCCCCCTACCCCCTGTAGTTTGAATTTTAAGACCTAAGAGAAAACTTAGGTTTTATCTATTGACTTCCTTCAACGGAAGCTGAAAATTTAACTCTTCTTGTACTACCCCTTTGCTCATCTTTTAAAGTTGAGCTGGTTTTGGTTAATTAGGTAGAAGGCAGTTTAGTATCACAGTTAAGAACAGGGGCTCCAGGCTCAAACTCCAGCATCACTACCCCCTACATTTGTATGTTCAAGTTTCAAAATCTAAGCTCCATGATTTCTCAACCAAGTTAATTTCTCATAGACTTGCTTGTCTTTAAAGTTCATGACTTGGAAACTTAATCTCTAGAGCAAGTGTTGAGAGGGTTGGGGTGGAGGGGGCGGGGATCATAGGGCTTGAACTCGGCCTGGGCCAGTCTAAGATAATAATACGAAGCATCGGGAATGTCTTGCATAGTTTCCTTTAAATAAATTCCAGGTGTCATCATCATCTATATCTTTATCATCTGTGAACTTACTGTACATCTCTTGTTTAGCAGATGAGGCTCGGGTGGCAGTTTGAGCTGGGTTGGGCTGGTCAGACCAGCAGCAAATCTCTTTTGCATGCTTTACCTGGTAAGCTTTATGCCACGAATAATCAGAGAAGTTGTAACTACTGAGGACAGATCACTTCTAAAGACACACAGACACACACACACACACACACACACACACACACACACACACACACACACACACACACACAAATATTCCCTCTGGTGTATCAGTCATTTTCTTCAGTAAAAGAACTAACCTGGGGCGGGAGTTTACCCTAGCATGCACAAAGGCCTGGGTTCGATTCCTCGGTATCACATACACAAAGAAAGCCAGAAGTGTGCTATGGCTCAAGTGGTGTAGTGCTAGCCTTGAGAAAAGCCCAAGGACAGTGCTCTGGCCCTGAGTTCTTATTCCAGGAGTGGCAAAAACAAACAAACAAAACAGACCCTAAGCAAATAGTCATTGCTTATTGCAGTAGCTATTTCTTTTACAAAATTTGATCACTCACATATACACACATAAGCATGCTTGTCATTACTTGATTGATTGGTTGACTATAACATTTTTTTGAGGCAAGGTGTCTCTGTGTATTCCAGGTTGACTACAGATGGAGGTTCCTCCTATCTTAGCCCTTGAGTGAGTGCTGGGATTGCTGGTGTGAATTATCAGGCTGGGCTCTATTTTTTTAAAGAAATGACTTTCTTTCAATGGATTAGAAGTTGTTTAAAATTATAGATATTAAGTTAAATGCAGTCATAGGGGGATATTTAATTTCATTAAAGCACTAACATTTCAAGAATGGGGTTAAATATATATAATTGCTGTGCTAATTTAATTAGGCATTACTTTGAGCTTTGATTCAGATTTTTTTTGTGTGTTTGTGGGGGGGGCGGTCATGGAGCTTGAACTCTGGACCTGGGCACTGTCCCTGAGCTCTTCAGCTCAAGGCTATTGCCCTACCCTTGAGCCACAGCCTCACTTCCCGTTTTCTAGTGACTAATTGGAGATAAGAGACTCAGGTTCTTTAGTGCCCTGGCTAGCTTTGAACTGTGATCCTCAGATTTCAGCCTCCTGAGTAGCCAGGATTACAGGCGTGAGCCACCATGCCTAGTTTCGATTCAGATTTGTTACCAATTTATTTCAACTGTCCCCTTGTTCATCAATGTGGGTTATAGTTTGTCACTACTATATTTTTATTAAAAGGTTTTTTATTAATACTGATTTTATATCATATTTCAAATTTCATATTCAACAAACAAGTATTCAAGAAGGAAATCTCTATATGCAATCACCGGCACATAAATTTAAGAACATAATTAAAAATAAGCTGAGTCTTTGTATGTATAAATTCATATCAATCTATATATATCAGTATGTCTATAGAATATATATCCCATCATAGACTTATATGTCTATATAGATATATTTATATCTCTGAGTTTTTGTCTCACTACTATATTTTTAAAATGTTTATTACATCCAATGGAAAAGTACATATATATAAGTTAAATGTCATAATGGCCTTTCCTCTCTTTTTCTTTCTCTTCCAGCATGGGTAGGTTCTCTTTCTATGGGGATGATTTTCTTTTGCTGCCCGATAGTCAGCGTCTTCACAGACATATTCGGCTGTCGGAAAACAGCTGTTGTGGGTGCTGCTGTGGGATTCATTGGACTTATGTCCAGTTCTTTTGTCAGGTAAGAACTTTGTTTCTCCGTGTAGTTTTGAAGAATTGTTAAATACCTCTTCCTTTTCATTGCTTAAAATGTTAAAGTAGTTTACAAATTGTACTGTTATTTATATCAGAAAATTAGAACTTGACAATTTGAATACTTTTGTTAGCAATGTATAAGATTTAACTGTCACTAGAATATATGTATTCCCTGGTGCTAAGAAATATGTTTCTCCTTTTGTCTTTTTCTACTCATATAAAAATCTTTTTTTTTTTTTTTTGCCAGTCCTGGGCTTGAGCTCAGGGCCTGAGCACTGTCCTTGGACTTTCTCAAGGCTAGAGCTCTACCACTTGAGCCTCAGCACCATTTCCGGCTTTTTTCTATGTATATGGTACTGAGGAATCGAACCCGGGTCTTCGTGCATGCTAGGCAAGGCAAGCACTCTACCACTAGGCCAAACTCCCGGGCCTCATATAAAAATCTTAAAAGAATTATTTATAACTGTGAGTTATGTACAGCAGTGGCTTCAAGTTAAGGTCAGCTTATCTTAGACCCAAAGGGTTATAATAGTGTTTTGTACTGTTTATAGCTTGATATAAAAAATTAATAGAGGCAATTCAACATGTCAGGTATGTGTACAATGCATCTTGTTCAGTGACACCCTTTCATAATTTTCCTCTCCAACCATCCCATCAAGTTACTTAGTTTCATTGTCACATATGTACATTGAGTATTGTGATCAAATTAAAATCCCTTTGTATAACTACTTAAAGATAATAAAACTAAAAGAAATGGAAACAGGAGTTTTTTTTTTTTGTCGGTTGTGGGACTTGAACTCTGGGGCCTGGGTGTTGTCACTGAGCTCTTCAGCCCAAGGCTACCACCCTACTCCTTGAGCCACAGCACCACTTCCGGTTTTCTAGTTGTTAATTGGAAATAAGAGTCTCACAGGCTTTAATGCCTGGGCTAGCTCTGAACCATGATCCTCAGATCTCAGCCTCCTGAGAAGTTAGGATTACAGGCATGAGCCACTGCACCTGGCTACTAGCAAGATTTTTAAACTAATCCCTAGACACAAAATTTTTATTTGTGCTTTAAAAATGAACCTGTTAGGCCTGGCACCATTGGCTCATGCCTGTAATTCTAGCTACTCAAGAGGCTGAGATCTGAGGATTGCAATTTGTGACTAGCTCAGGCTGGAAAGTACATGAGACACTTATCTCTAATCTCTCTCTCTTTCTCTCACACATACACACACACACACATACACACAGGCTAAAATATTTAAGTACCATTGTAAAATGACGTAGTCAAATGTACATTAAAAATTTTTTAGCCGGGAGGGTGAGGGTGGGGGGAGGGAAATGGGGATCAAGACATGAGAAAGGGTATCAATGTATGTGAATTAATGCGCCTTCTATCTGGCGAATATAATGTAACCCTTCTATTAATTACAATAAAAAATATATGAAAAAAATTTTTAGCTGGGAATTTAGTGGCATAAACCTGTAATCCTAGCCACTCAGGATGCTGAAATTTAAGGATTAAAGTTGAAGTCAGTCCAGGCAGAACAGTCTACAAGATTCCATCTCCAATTAACTACCAAAATGCTGAACTAGAGGAATGGCTCAAATGGTAGAGCACCATCCATGAGCAAAAATGCCTAGCAAGAGTGCCCTGAGTATAGCACAAAATCAAGAGCAGGACAAATCAGCAAAATGTGTGTGTGTGTGTGTGTGTGTGTGTGTGTGTGTGTGTGTGTGTGTGTGTGTGTGTTTAGTGTTAGCAGCTGGTTCTGAGGCTTGAACTCTGGGCCTAGGCTCTGTCCCTGAGCTCTCTTTTGCTCAAGGCTAGTGCTCTGCCACTTGAACCACAGTGCCTCTTCTTGCCTTTTCTGAGTAGTTTATTGAAGGTAAGAATCTTTGGGGCCGGTAGTATGGCCAAGTAGTAGAGTGCTTGCCTCTCATGCATCAAGCCCTGGGTTCAATTCCTCTGTACCACATACCGAGAAAAGGCCAGAATTTGTGCTATGCTCAAGTGGCAGAGTTCTAGCCTTGAGCAAAAGTACTTAAGAACAGTGCCCAGGCCCCTGACTTTAAGCCCAGGATTAGCAAAAAATAAACAAACAAACAAAAACTCACAAATTTTCCTGTGTGGGCTAGCTTTGAATCACCACCCTCAGATTTTAGCAACTCCTAAGTAGCTAGGATTATCAGTGCCTGGCTAACAAAACTTGATGTCAGTGGACTATATATCTGTCATAAGACTCTTCTTACAAAGAGCTGATGGGCACATTACTGTAACAGCTCCAGTTCTCTAGTAATACCCTTCCTTGCACTGTTTGAATAATCCTCAGAGAAATACCCTTTTAATATGACTCTGTGGTAGCAGGAAGTAATTCTTTTATTTTGAAAATCCTTTTATTATTTATTTTTTGGTGATACTGGGCTTGAACCCAGGGCCTCATGCTTGCTAGGCAAATACTTTACCACTTGAGCCACTCCCAACTGAAACTAATTTTTTTTTGCCAGTCCTGGGGCCTGAACTCAGGGCCTGAGCACTGTCCTTGGACTTTTTCCTCAAGGCTAGCACTCTACCTCTTGAGCAACAGCACCATTTCCCATTTTCTAGAGGTTAATTGGAGATAGGAGTCTTAGGTCCTTTTGTGTCCAGGGCTGGCTTTGAACCTCCATCCTTAAATCTCAGCCTCCTGAGTAGATAGGATTACAGGCATGAGCCACAGCACCCGGCACTTGTAGTCATTTTCAATAGTTTTTTTTTTTTTTTCCAACTGCCTGGTACAGAGGTGCTGCTAGTAGAGATTCAGTCAAGGGTGATCAGAGTGAAAGACTTGGGAAAGCCTAAAAATAACCTCTGAGCCTGATTTGAAGTTGGTGTTAGCTAAGGATTAATTGAAGTGGGGAAGAGAATCTCAGAGAGAGGATTGCCAACATACCGTGATGTTATCAGATTTTAGAGTTCCCTCTGATTACCTCTGCATATTGCTAGATAAGCATTATTATCTAAAATGTAATTATTAACCAACTTTATCTACCTTAGTTTCTAATAAATTGTTTGCCTTTACTGCTGATAGAGCCTTTTTATTTGGACTTTTCAAAAACAATTTAATTTTCTTTTACTCCTTACCTTTATTGCTTCAAACATGAACACTTGAAATGATTTTTTTTGCCAGTCCTGGGCTTGAGCTCAGGGCCTGAGCACTGTCCTTGGACTTTCTCAGGGCTAGAGCTCTACCACTTGAGCCTCAGCACCATTTCCGGCTTTTTTCTATGTATGTGGTACCGAGGAATCGAACCCGGGTCTTCATGCATGCTAGGCAAGCACTCTATCACTAGGCCAAACTCCCGGCCCATTTGAAATGGTTATTTTGTACTATTATTTAGTGACGTTGTAATTCTTTAATCATTCATTATTCCTTGAGATATAGATGGACTTAAACTGGGATCACCAGTGAAGACACTTAATTCAGTCTTTCTGCAATCAGGATATGATTTCTAGTTATCTTGCACAATGCTGGGAAGAGTGTAATACAGGGCAAAGGTTGGTCTACAGTCTTTAGGCCAGCAAAAATGAGGCACACAACTGTTCATCAGTGCCAATGTTCCTGGGAGACTGTTGCAAATGCAGCCTTTTCTTTAACTGGATTTCTTAGTCATGCAGTCCTGTGGAAATGCTTTAATCACAGTTCTTACCCATGTGCCTCACCAGAATCCATGAAAAGGGAAAACCAATGACCTTAATGGTTATGTTTACCACTCAACTCTTGATTTCTTAAGTTTTTCTCCTTTGTCTTGGTTAATTTTTTACTTACAGAAAATATATGCTTAACTAAAACTTACTTTTATTATATAGTTTTATTACAAATATAATTAATAATTAAAAAGTTGCTTTTCATCTATTTACAGTTCCATCGAGCCTCTCTACCTTACTTATGGAGTCATATTTGCTTGTGGCTGCTCCTTTGCATACCAGCCTTCATTGGTCATTTTGGGACACTATTTCAAGAAGCGCCTTGGACTGGTGAATGGCATTGTCACAGCTGGCAGCAGTGTCTTCACAATTTTGCTGCCTTTGCTTTTAAGATTTCTAATTGACAGAGTGGGCTTCTTTTCCACCCTGAGAGTTCTTTGCATCTTCATGTTTGTTCTCTTTCTGGCTGGCTTCACTTACAGACCTCTTGTTTCCAGTGCCAAAGATAAAGAGAGTGAAGGTAGCAGATTCTTTTTCTTTTCCAGAAGAAAGTTCAGTCCTCCAAAAAAATTTTTCAATTTTGCCATCTTCAAGGTGACAGCTTATACAGTGTGGGCTGTTGGAATTCCAGTTGCACTTTTTGGATATTTTGTGCCGTATGTTCACTTGGTGAGTATACATACTTGCTGGTAATTGACATTGTCTTCATACATGGAAAACTTAGAAAAGAATGCTAGGTCTGGTTAATGTTGGCCTCAGGCATTGCCCTTGTAATTTTGGGGATTTGAAATTAAAGATCTTTCAATATATAGTCAGTTCATCCATCAAAGCATTAAACAGAGTCTGTTTTATGGGATGAGTTGGAATTTTAACCCCCCCCCAAAAAAAACAGCTATTACCTTGGACCAAATTATATCAATATAATTTTTCCAATGGCAAAATCAGCTTCTTTATAGTAGAAGAAGAATTTTCAGTATTAAAATATTTGCCCTTCGCAAGATTTGCTCAAAAGTGCTCATGAGGGCCTGGGATCATGGCCTAGTGGTAGAGTGCTTGCTTAGCATACATAAAGCCCTGACTCAGTTACAAATGCACAGATTAAAAAAAAAATTTCAGAAGAGGTGCTGAGGCTCAAGTGGTAGTGTGGGACAGTGCCCAGGTCCTGAGATCAAGCCCCAGGACTGATGACCAAGAAAAAAAAAAGGTCATTGCATATCATAAATGATACACAAAGGTAGCACACTTTAATTTTTTTGTCATGTGATCTTGGGTCTTTTTTTAGCTTCTAATCTGCTTTGAACATTCATGAAGTTGTTCTTTTAAGAGTTTTGGTGACAATTTGTAACAGCCATTTAAAGAATTACTGGCATTACCAGTGCAGCTATAGTAACTACATCCTAAAAGTTCAGTTTATGCTCAGTTCACAAAGTGATTACACCTGAGAAAATATGGTGGTACACATATCTAAAATCTAACAGCAAATCAGATTTCTCAATTCTTGCTTTCTTCTTACCAGGATAGTGGGAGGAGCAATGAGGACAACCAATGGGCAGACATGGAAAAATGCTAAGAAAATGTTAGTGCTCTGGGCCACCTGGCATTTTTCAGAGACAGAGATATGTAGAAAAATTATCTAGTATACAGCAATTACTTACCTTGTCCTTTTTCATACTTTTAAGAAAATGCCTCTACAGGACACAACATTAACCTTCAGAAGTCAGTAGCCTTCTTGCATACCAACAATACACAAACAGAAGGCCAAATCAAGAAAATGATCCCATTCGCAATAGCCCCCAAAAGAATAAAATAATTAGGAATATACTTAACCAAAGATGTAAAGGAATTATTCAATGAAAACTATAAAAGCCTAACAAAAGAAATTAAAGAGGACACCAGGAAATGGAAAGGAATCCCATGCTCATGGCTAGGGAGAACCAACATAGTGAAAATGGCTATACTGCCAAAATTGATAAACAAATTCAATGCAATCCCCATCAAAATCCCAAAGACATTCTTTACTGAACTAGAAGATACAATCCAAAGGTTCATATGGATCAAGAAAAGACCTAGAATAGCCCAAACAATTGTAGGCAAAAAGAGCAATGCTGGCGGTATTATAATACCAGACTTCAAACTCTACTATAGAGCCATAATAACAAAAACTGCCTGGTATTGGCACAAAAACAGACCTGAAGATCAGTGGAACAGAATAGAAGACCCAGAAATAGAACCACATACCTATAGGCAACTTGAATTTGACAAAGGAGCCAAAGATATACAGTGGAACAAACACAGCCTGTTATTATTGGTGCTGGCAAAACTAGGCAGCCACATGCAGAAAACTAAAAATTGACCCTAGCCTTTTGTCATGCACAAGCATTAACTCAAAGTGGATCAGACCGCAAACTGTGAAACTGCTACATGGTAAAGTAGGAGAGACACTGGAACTCGTAGGCACAGGCAAAAGATTCCTGAACAGAACCCCAGGGTCACAACAGATTGGAGAGAGACTCAATAAATGGGACTACCTAAAAATAAAAAGTTTCTGTACAGATAAAAAACATAGTCACAAAAGTAGAGAGACAGTCAACCAACTGGGAAAAGATATTTACCAATAATACATCTGACAAATGCTTAATATCCAGTATCTACCGGGAACTCAAGAAACTAATGCCCCCCAAACCCAATAAACCATTCACTAAATGGGCAAGGGAACTAAAGAGAGAGTTATCAAAAGAAGAGGTTAAAATGGCAGAAAGGCATATGAGAAAATGCTCATCATCCATAGTCATAAAGGAAATGCAAATAAAAACAACCCTAAGATACCACCTTACCCCAACAAGAATGGCCAAGATTTTGAACTCAGACAATGACAGATGCTGGCAGGGTTGTGGAGAAAAAGGAACCCTACTGCACTGCTGGTGGGATTGTAAACTAGTTCAGCCAGTCTGGAAAGCAGTGTGGAGGTTTCTAAAAGGACTGAAAATTGACCTTCCCTACGATCCTGCCATACCACTTCTGGGCATCTATCCTGAACATGATGACCCAAGATATTATAAGGACTCCTGCTCAGCTATGTTCATCTCTGCACTATTCACAATAGCCAGTCGATGGAAGCAATCCAGATGCCCTACTGCAGATGAATGGATACAGAAAATGTGGTATATATACACAATGGAATTCTACATAGCCAACAGACAAGATAAAATAATGGCTTTTTCAGGGAAGTGGATGAATCTAGAGCAAATCATGTTGAGTGAGACAAGTCAAGACTTAAGGAACAAAAGGCGCATGGTATCCTTAATATGTGGCTATTAAATCCAAAGAGTACAAGAGTGAGGACTCAGTAGTTGCAAACCTAATGTTATGGACATTGTACTGGAAATGTAAACACATCTACATAGATATAAAAATCTATGACTCTATAGACATAATGTTTTAGTACATAAATTAGTATGTATCTATGGCATACAAATCCTCAGCCTAATTAATAATTATGTTCTAAAATCTAAGTGCCAGTGATTGTGTATAGAGATTCCCTTCTTGAATACTTGTTTGTTAAACACATCATTTGAAATATGATGTAAAAATCTATGTTAATAAATTCTTCAATAAAAAAGAAAATGCCTCTAAAACATCTGAATCTAATTTTAGATTTTAAAATAGTTAGAATAGATTACAGAATAGTTAGACTATAGATCCAACAAGGAAGAATCACCTTGACCAACAGTTTCTCAGTCAAGAAAACATTTATAAGTCCTTTATCAAAGATATTAAAGATACGAATTCCAACAATAGGTAGGAAGATAGCGCTGAGACAATAGGGACGCTGTGTAGCTCTCTCGCACAAAAAGAACCAGGGAATCCCACGAGCCAACTACCTTAAAAAAATCCACAACAACAAACTCAAGAAGCAATGGAGAAGGACTCAAACTGGAAAAGAAACCCAGATAAAGCTTACATCCAACTTTCACAAAGAATTAGAACTGTGAGGACCCCTCCCCTACCCCTTGCAGCCTGCTCCAAGCTGGGAAAGCCACAGCATGCTGGGCCCGGCCCAGCCAGCCACAAAAACCAGCATAGATGTGGCCAGCAAGTGGCAGAAGCCAGACACAGGAACCAGCGCAGACCAGACCAGCAAGCAGCGGAACCCAGACGTGGACTACAGGCAGTGGCAGAGATCCGAGTAGAGTGAACAATTCTCCAACACTGTGGAGCAGCCCACAGCCAAATGCAGAGGAGTGAGTAGCTCAGCGGGTTCCCCAAACCCATCGGGAAAGCAGAGCTGGTGGCGAGCTATAGAACTTAACTCAGACCCCTCCACCCACCCGAGAAAGACTGGCAAGGACAGGGGGGCAAGGAATTTAGAATCCTGTCCCTTCCCGCAACAGCCTTCTCCCCCAGCCCATTAACTGGAGACATGCGGGCAGGCGCTAAGAACCAGCACCCCACTAAGGAAGGCGGGGGTGTCCCAGCCCTCACTCTCCCAACAGCCTCCTCCCCCAGGCCTCGGACTGGAGACTGACAGGCAAGCAGGCGGGCGCTAAGACCCAGCACCCCACCAAAGGGGGCAGAGCTGTCCCAGCTCATCCGCCCAATAGGTTCCTCTCCCAGGCCACTGGATCTGGAGAGTGGGGGGCACTGAGACCCTGCCTTCCAACAGCAGGTGGGGTGTGCGGGAGTCTAGGAGCCAACATCGGTCCCATTCAAATCTTGAGCTGGGTAACCTTCATCTGGGAATCCCCAACAAGACAGCACCATGGGGTCCCCCCCACAGTCACAGACTCTCTGACAAAGCAGCGGAAACACAGCAGGGAACTGAAGGGTGTACCAGTAGCCAAGCTCACCTTCTGAGAATCAGAAAGGCTCCGCTCTGCCCATGGAGTCCATGTCCTTGGCTGGGCCCCGCTCCTGGGAACAGAGCAGAAACCAGCTGGTCTAGCTGAGAGCTCTTGAAAACTCCCAAACTCCTGCCCCTGGAAACAACGCAGGAAAACCAACCATCCGCCCAGTGTGCTGAGACTGAAGCACGCAGACCAATCCCACGGCCCACTGTGAGGCCACTGGTTGAGCTAAGAGCTAGTCATGCAGCAGCACACAGCCTCTGGGAATAGGCCAAACACCTGCAAAAACTGCAACCTCTGACCTAGTCAGCAGAGGAATCAATTTGGCCGAGAAGCACAGGTATACACAGATTCCTAGAACCACCAGTCCCAATCCAAGTAAAGACCGCCACCTACCGACCACAGAGCAAACTACAACAACAGTTCTCAATGCCTAGGAGAATGCAAAGATGAATTAAGACATACATAAACAATCAAAGTCCAACGCAAAGCCCAAAAGGAAACAAGAGTGAAGGGACGAAAGAGATGTCACCATCCCAAGAAATGACACCTGAAGAGACTCAATATGACTCAAATCAAGGAGATGATTTTGGAAATGACTAACAAAATTAAGGCTGAATTCCAAAAACATAAGCAAGAAATCTCCAAGGAACTCTTCGAATTCAAAAGAGAAGTGGAAGAAAAGTTCAATGCCCTCTCAGCAGACATGATCAGCTCAGTGTCCACACTTCAAGCAAAAATGGAGGCATTAAGCAGCAGATTGACTGAGATGGAGAATAGAACATCAGAAACGTAACATCAAACACAAGATCTGGAACAGAGAATCACCACCTTGGAAAAATCGATCAGAATCCACCAGAGAGAACTCTAGGACCTGGCAGATGCAGCAAAGAAGTCTAATCTTTGTATAATAGGGATTGATGAGGGCGCAGAATTTCAGGACAAAGGAATGCAACCCTTATTCACCAAAACCATAGCAGAGAACTTCCCCAAACTCAAAAGGGAAAATACTCACATTATCGAATGTTTCAGAACCCCAAACAGGCAAGATCCTAGAAGGAACTCATCTAGACATATCATAGTAAAGACACTAGACCCGAATACCAAGGAATTGATCTTAAATGCTGCCAAAACAAAGAAAGAGCTATACTACAATGGAAAAAAAATTTGAATTACAGCAGATCTCTCCACGCTAACCCTAAATGCAAGAAAAGCTTGGAAAAGCATCACTGATGTCCTGAAGACCAATAACTGCCAACCCAGAATGATATATCCAACAAAACTAGCATTTACATTTGAGGCAGAAACAAAAATATTTCACACCACAGAGAAGCTTTATGAATACGTGCACACTAAACCAGCGTCATAAAAAATATTAATCGAGAACAAATTGTAGAACATCAAGAACCCCCATCAAGTAGCAAATATCTATAATTCACTAAACAGAAAAGGGGGAAAAAAGAAAGAGAAAGAAACTTAGAAGTAAAAATAAATAATGACAATGGACACTGACCACTTCTCCATAATTTCCCTAAATGTAAACGGGCTGAACAATCCACTCAAAAGACACAGAGCAGCAGACTGGATTAAGAAATACCACCCATCCAAATTAATGCACAATCTATCTGGCAAATATCATGTAATTCTTCTATTAATTACAATAATAAATATATGAAAAAAAAGAAATACCACCCATCCATATGTTGCCTCCAAGAGACCCACCTCACCGCCAAAGACAGAAACAAATTCCAAGTGAAAGGATGGAAACAAATTTTCCACTCCAATGCACCATGCAAAAACGCAGGAGTAGCAATCTTAATCTCAGACAAAATTAACTTCTCAGTAAAATTAGTACATAAAGATAGAGACGGCCATTATATATTAGTAAAGGGTACAAATCCATGCCCATAATATTACAGTTATAAACATTTACTCCCCCAACACGGGAGCACCCAAATTCGTCAAACAAACTCTCTTAGAATTACAGAACAAGATAGACTCAAACACAATCATAGTGGGAGATCTCAATACATCACTCTCAACAAATGACAGGTCAACTCAACAAAAGTTAAGCAAAGACACCATCAACTTAAACGACACCGTAGCCCAGCTGGGCTTAACAGATATACACAGAGTCTTCCACCCAACGGCGAAACTTTTTACATTTTTCTCAGCAGCACATGGAACACACTCCAAAATAGATCATATAATAGTTCATACAGAAAACTTAAGCAGATTATGACTGACATAATCCCATGCATTCTATCAGACCTCAGTGGAGTCAGACTAATTCTGAACAATGCAGTCAAAGTCAAAAAGCATTCAGTCACTTGGAAGCTGAACAACATACTTCTGAATAACTCCTGGGTAACAGATCAGATCAGACATGAAAATAAAAACTTCCTTGAATGTAATCACAATCAAGAAACATCACAAAGGAACTTATGGGACACAGCAAAGGTAGTACTAAGCGGCACATTTATCACACTGGAAGCGCATATTAAAAAGACAGAAGAAGAGCATGTAAATAACCTAAAAAACAAACTGAAACACCTAGAGGAGCAAGAAAAAGTTAATTCTAAAACAACTAGAAGGACAGAAATAATAAAAATAGAATCAGAAATATCAGAGATTGAAGTAAGATCTACTATACACAAAACTGATAAATCAAAAAGTTGGTTCTTTGAAAGAGTCAACAAAATAGACCACTGGCAAGATTAATCAAAAAAAGAAAAGGGAGACTCATAAACAAGATTAGAGACCCCATAAGTACAATCACAACTGATTTCCAAGAAATTCAGTCCATAATGAATAGGTACTACCAGGGCCTATATTCAAAGAAACAAGAAAATCTAGTAGAAATGGATGATTTCTTAAATATAGGCTACCCACACTGAACAATGAGGAGGTAAACAAATTGAATAAACCAATCTCTTACAACAAAATTGTGGAAGCAATCAGGGAAATGCCAACCAAAAAGAGCCCAGGTCCAGATGGATTCACTGCGGAATTCTACAAGACATTTAAAGATGAAATAACACCTATACTCTTGAAACTCTTCCAAAAAATAGAAGCAGAAGGAGCAATACCAAACACATTTTATGAAGCTAATATTACTCTCATCCCCAAAACAGAAAGACCCAACAAAAAAAGAAGACTACAGACCTATCTCTCTATTGAACACAGATGCAAAACTCCTCAATAAAATTTTAGCCAACAGAATCCGGAAACAAATTTAAAAAAATCATACACTATGATCAAGTAGGCTTCATTCCACAGATGCAAATCAATCAATGTAATACATCACATCAATAGAGCTAAGGATAAGAATCATATGATAATTTCTCTGGACACAGAGAAGGCATTTGACAAAATACAACATCCATTCATGTTGAAAGCACTAGAAAAAATAGGAATAAGAGGTACATTCCTCAAAATAGTGAAAGCCATATACGAAAAACCTACAGCCAGTATTATACTAAATGGTGAAAGACTGGAACCATTCACCTGAAAATCAGGAACTAGACAGGGATGCCCACTCTCTCCACTTCTCTTCAATATAGTGCTGGAACCCTTAGCCAAAGCAATAAGGCAAGAAAAGGACATCAAAGAGATCCACATAGAGAAAGAAGAAATTAAACTATCCCTATTTGCAGATGACATGATCCCCTACTTGAGTGACCCAACAAACTCCACTCCCAAAATTCTAGAATTAATAAACTACTTTAGCAAAGTGGCAGGAAACAAAATTAACCTTTAGAAGTCAGTAGCCTTCTTGTACACCAACAATACACAAACAGAAGGCCAAATCAAGAAAATGATCCCATTCGCAATAGCCCTCAAAAGAATAAAATAATTAGGAATATACTTAACCAAAGATGTAAAGGAATTATTCAATGAAAACTATAAAAGCCTAACAAAAGAAATTAAAGAGGACACCAGGAAATGGAAAGGAATCCCATGCTCATGGCTAGGGAGAACCAACATAGTGAAAATGGCTATACTGCCAAAATTGATAAACAAATTCAATGCAATCCCCATCAAAATCCCAAAGACATTCTTTACTGAACTAGAATATACAATCCAAAGGTTCATATGGAACAAGAAAAGACCTAGAATAGCCCAAACAATTGTAGGCAAAAAGAGCAATGCTGGCGGTATTATAATACCAGACTTCAAACTCTACTATAGAGCCATAATAACAAAAACTGCCTGGTATTGGCACAAAAACAGACCTGAAGATCAGTGGAACAGAATAGAAGACCCAGAAATAGAACCACATACCTATAGGCAACTTGAATTTGACAAAGGAGCCAAAGATATACAGTGGAACAAACACAGCCTGTTATTATTGGTGCTGCAAAACTAGGCAGCCACATGCAGAAAACTAAAAATTGACCCTAGCCTTTTGTCATGCACAAGCATTAACTCAAAGTGGATCAGACCGCAAACTGTGAAACTGCTACATGGTAAAGTAGGAGAGACACTGGAACTCGTAGGCACAGGCAAAAGATTCCTGAACAGAATCCCAGGGTCACAACAGATTGGAGAGAGACTCAATAAATGGGACTACCTAAAAATAAAAAGTTTCTGCACAGATAAAAAACATAGTCACAAAAGTAGAGAGACAGTCAACCAACTGGGAAAAGATATTTACCAATAATACATCTGACAAATGCTTAATATCCAGTATCTACCGGGAACTCAAGAAACTAATGCCCCCCAAACCCAAATAAACCATTCACAGATGGGCAAGGGAACTAAAGAGAGAGTTATCAAAAGAAGAGGTTAAAATGGCAGAAAGGCATATGAGAAAATGCTCATCATCCATAGTCATAAAGGAAATGCAAATAAAAACAACCCTAAGATACCACCTTACCCCAACAAGAATGGCCAAGATTTTGAACTCAGACAATGACAGATGCTGGCAGGGTTGTGGAGAAAAAGGAACCCTACTGCACTGCTGGTGGGATTGTAAACTAGTTCAGCCAGTCTGGAAAGCAGTGTGGAGGTTTCTAAAAGGACTGAAAATTGACCTTCCCTACGATCCTGCCATACCACTTCTGGGCATCTATCCTGAACATGATGACCCAAGATATTATAAGGACTCCTGCTCAGCTATGTTCATCTCTGCACTATTCACAATAGCCAGTCGATGGAAGCAATCCAGATGCCCTACTGCAGATGAATGGATACAGAAAATGTGGTATATATACACAATGGAATTCTACATAGCCAACAGACAAGATAAAATAATGGCTTTTTCAGGGAAGTGGATGAATCTAGAGCAAATCATGTTGAGTGAGACAAGTCAAGACTTAAGGAACAAAAGGCGCATGGTATCCTTAATATGTGGCTATTAAATCCAAAGAGTACAAGAGTGAGAACTCAGTAGTTGCATAGCCAGTGCTAGGGACAGGCAATGGAAATATAAACATAACTATATAGACATAAAAACCTATGACTCTGTAGACATAATGTTTTATTACATAAATTAATATGTTTCTATGACATACAAACCCTTAGCCTAATTTTGATTAAGTTCTAAATACTAAGTCCCAGTGATTGTAAATAGAGAATCCCTTCTTGAACATTTGTTTTTTAAACTTGTCATTTAAAATATGATGTAAAAATCAATGTTAATAAATTCTTTAATAAAAAATACACTAGAAAAGAGACAACTTCCTCTTCTTCCTCCTGCTCCTCCTCTTCCTCCTCCTCCTCCTTTTCTTCTTCTTCTTCTTCTTCTTCTTCTTCTTCTTCTTCTTCTTCTTCTTCTTCTCCTCCTCCTTTCTCCTCCTCCTCCTCCTCCTGCTCCTCCTCCTCCTCCTTTTCCTTCTCCTTCTCCTTTCACTGTATAGCTCAAACTGTGCTGTGTAACCCAAGCCAGCTTCAAACTCCTTCTGTCTTAACCTCCTGAATGGTGGGATTTCAGTAGTGTACCACTACACTCAATTTTTTTTTCTTCTTCCTTCTTTTGTGTAACAAGGTGAACACACTCAGAGAAATCAGTATCTCTGCTTTGCTAATACCAGACATTTACCAACGGGACAAGTGGTAGATGAGGATAGCTAGGAGCAGATCAAGTTTTGGGAGTAAAATCAGGATTTCAGAATTGAGCATGTTTTGTCTGAGCATGTGGAAGATCCATAAAAATAAAAAAGGCTGAATTACAAATATAAATTTAGGTCAGGAGGGGCCAAGAGCATAGCCTAGTGGTAGAATGCTCACCTAGCATGCATGAACTCCTAGGTTCGATTCCCTGGTACTACATACTCAGAAAAAGCCGGAAGTGGTGCTGTAGCACAAGTGGCAGAGCACTTGCCTTGAGCAAAATTGTCCAAGGACAGTGCCGAGGCCATTAGTTCAAGCCCCAACACTGGCATAATTTTTAAAAAAAAATCAGGCTGGGAGTATGGCCTAGTGGTAGAAGTGCTCACCTAGCATGCATGAAACCCTGGGTTCAATTCCTCAGTACCACATACATAGAAAACGCCAGAGTGTTGCTATGGCTCAAGTGGTAGAGAGCTAGCCTTGAGCAAAAAATGCCTAAGGACAGTGCCTAAGCCCTAAGTTCAAGCCCTAGGACTGGAAAAAAATTTAAAAAAGGAAATATAAATTAGTTATTGACATATGTGATATTTAAACTCAAGAAACTAGTACAATCACCAGTTAAATACATAAAAGAGCAAAGAAAACATTTCTTGCTTTGAGTAAAACTAGAAATGGGTCATCATTGGCTGCCAGCTATGAAACCACATTAGCCATAGGAGGATCTGTGGTCTAAGCAGGAATATTGTTCCAGCCAGAGCTCAGGGTGCTGAACCATGTAAATAGGAATAGGAAGCAAACTTCATTTCTTCATGGCTTCCTCAGAAAGAGACTCAGATAGTATTTGTCAAGAATTGATCATGTGCTGTTTCCTTAGCATGTCATGTAGCCATCACAGGATGAGTATAATAAGTATAATACCTGTGTGCTAAGGAAATGATTGAAGTCATGTTTGGCCAGGGTCATTCATTGAGTAGTTATTCTTAGTGACTGAGCGTAACTTATAGACACAATAAATCCTATATTCTTTTTTTTTTTTTTTTGGGTCATGGGATTTGATCCTCAGGACCTGGGTGCGTTCTCTGCACTCTTTTGCTCAAGGCTAGCATTCTATCAATTGAGCTACAGTGCCACTTCTGGTTTTCTTATGGTTAATTGGAGATAAGAGTCTCACGGACTGTCTGCCTGGGCTGGCATTTTACCATGATCCTCCGATCTCAGCCTCCTAAGTAGCTAGTATTACAAGCACATATTTTAATGAAGTCTATTGTGTCTTCATCAGACCATGTCAGAGATGGAAGGTAGGATTACTATTTTCAGTTATAATGGGCCCAGACCAAAATTGGTTTTGCCTTGAACATTTCTGTTCTCTCCAAACAGAACATTGCCTTTAAGTGCTGTCCCAGGACTCAGAGTATGCTTTTGTAGCCAGAGAGAGGACTCTGGAGGAAATCAGCTCTTGATATCACATATATTTATTTCTAAGCTCATCTTCAGATCTCTTATAAATATGCAAAGGTTATAGGCACACAGACTGAGTTTTTACAGCTTGTGTCAAGGAGAGCATACAACAAATATAATTTTATCTTTAATTTTGTTGTCTACAATAAACATGAAGCATAATGAAATAGAAATCGTCACACTCTATATCTGATTAACATAAAAACTATTGAAGGAAAAGGGAAAAAGGTAAACGTTAAATTTTAGAGCCACCTATAACCACTTTGGGGCCATTGATGGCTCATTAGTCTCCCAAAATATTCCTAAAGCGTTATTATGTTGGGAAACTACACCTTCCCCTCTTGTTGATATATAATTTTACCAGGTTTAGTTTTTTCATTTTATTTAGGTATCTCAGGTTTTATTTGATAAAATGTAGCATATTTTTGGATAATACCAAATTTTCACTGTAATATTGGTATTTGCTTATCAGTCAAGTCCCTGAAACAGTTTTAAGGGGTTCTGAACTCAGAGCCTTGTGCCTTGTGCTTTGCTTTTTCACTGAAGGCTCATACTCTAAAACTGATGTACGCCTCTACTTCTAGCATTTTGCTGGTGAATTGGAGATAAGAGCCTGCAGATTTTTCTGACTGGGATGACTTTGAAGTAACATTCTCAGATTTCATTCTCCTGAGTATCTAGAGTTGTAGGCATGAGTCACTGGCGCCTCGCCTAGAGTCACTGGCGCCTCGCCTAGGTTTGTTTTTGGTTGCACTAAGGGATTTGAACTCAGGTCTTCCTGTTTACTGTGCAGACACCCTACTATTTGAGCCATGCCCTCCCTCAGTATGTCCCCCTCCCCTGCCATAGTTTGTTCAAGTTGAATTAACCTAATTTTCTAGTGAGGTATAAATATGAGTTCTTTTGTGATTTTATATCTTACTGAAAAGGAGGTGTTGGAGTGTGTGTGTGTGTGTGTGTGTGTGTGTGTGTGTGTGTGTGTGTGTGAGCTCTGGGGCTTGAACTCAGGGTCTGGACTCTGTCTCTGACCTTTTGTGCTAAAGGCTAGCATTCTACTGTTGGAGCCATAACTCCACTTTTGGCTTTTTGGTGGCCAGTTGGGGATAAGCGTCTCACAGCCTTCCTGCCTAGGCTGGCTTTGAACTGTGATCTTCAGATCTCAGCCTCCTCAGGATATTTAGCATTACAGGCTTGAATGATAGGCACTCAAGAGGTGTAGGAATCTTGAGAGTGTAGTGTGGTGGTACATATCTGAACTCCAGCACTTGGGAGCCTGAGGCAAGAATATTGAAAGTTCCAGGCAAGTCTAGACCACAAAGAAATTATTTTTCATAAAAACAAAAAAAACAGTCATACAGGAAAACACCAAAAATGATCTTTTAATTGGAGGTGTCTTCTATTTATAAATATATATATCTATACACACACACACACACACACACACACACACACACACACACACAGAGGCATTTTCTTGACATTAACCAGGAGGTTCTGGAACATCTTTTTGGAGAAGCTCTTGCCTTCAGTACAGCCTATGTTGCTGTCCTTGTGCCTTTTTCTTTTTCAGTCTTTTTTTTCTGTTCTTTCCCTTCTCTACTTCATACCCATTGGCTGCTCACTTGTAGGCAGGAAGTTTTTATTCCATTGCACTTTGGAAGAATGCTCAATTTGGAGGTGCAGAATTGTTAATATGGATAGTTATGCAATCCAATTATCTCTACAGTCATGTTCATCAAACTGATTCTTGGCATAACATGATAAGAACAGTAGTAGCCAGATTTCCAACCACTGTTTAAGATTCTGTATGCCCATTCTTCAAAGCCATGCAAGCATTACTTTAAACCACAAATATACATAACGTCATGTTTTCCTGTTTTTAAAATTGCCCACTTCTTTCCATATACAGGCTGACCACCCTGCAAGATATGTTGTGTCCCTGCTTCTGTTTGATAGGAAGGAAACAGAGCTGGTGAAACCGCTTGAGCAGGATTACCAGGCTCATTATTTATAGAGCAGCCGGAGGTTGTGCTGCAGCTTCTTGAAAATATGACTCCCCCCCAGCCCCCCGGTCTGAGACATGGACTCAAATTTGGTACTTACTGCTTTTACTCTTTGGCTGTTGCTCTATCACCTGAGCAGCAACCCCTACCCCAAGAATATGGCTTTTAAATAAAATACATTAGTGTCTGCTAGTGATATATAACAGGAACAGGAGCTGAAAGGAATTGTATAGGTCATATAATTGTATTCTTTTTTCTTTGTTTTTTTTTTTGCCAGTCCTGGGCTTGGGCCTGAGCACTGTCCTTGGGTTTTCTCAAGGCTAGAGCTCTACCACTTGAGCCACAGCACCATTTCTAGTTTTTTTCTATGTATGTGGTACCGGGGAATTGAATCTGGGTCTTTGTGCATACTAGGCAAGCACTGAACTACTGGGTCAATCTCCTGGTCCCAATAATTGTATCCTTTTTGTTGCTGTTTTATAAAGGCAGGAAAAAGAACTATTTGTAAAAGTCACTAATAAAAGTGGCATAACTAAGTGTATCATCCAAGAATATCCACTAGAAAAAAACCCCAGAAGTTTATTATATCCTGGACTGTAAACATGCATTGTAGAGATAGAATTATTAGAATAATGAAACTTTTCTCATCTAGTCTTGGCTAATTCAGTCAAGGGGTGCTTTGCCTTTTGATCAGTTAGTTCTTCAGAGCTATGAATAGCAGTCACATAGATCTCCTTGTCTTCCTTTCATAGAAATACGTGGAGATTGGGGTCAGGGTTGTTGGGTGACAAATTTTCCCTGTGAATATGAACTCACGGGAGTATACTGGTGAACTAAAAGTCACTGTATACTGGGCCAGTTGTTCATTTCTGTTCACCTTAAGGTTCTGACGGGGTCATTGTTTACAGACTTCTGGATGATGGTTGTAGAACTGTGGGTACATTGTTATTGTTTGAGAATGGAATTACATAACAAGAGTCGCCTTGTCTTGTCTCAGTTTTCATAGCATTGCAACCAGATTGAGAGTCAGATTTAAGATTTTAACTTTGTCTTTGGCCTCATGGCTAAATGCTAGGGGATTAAGGTTTTATTAACTTTCAGTGTCAATCCCTCCCTTACTTCCTTTTTCCTTTCTCCAGGTCTTCTCTCTCCCTCCCTCCCTCTCCCTCATTCTTTTCTTTATATTATTTATTTTTCTTTGGTTATAATTAGTTTGGTTGTTACTTAGTCAATAACACTACAGACTATTTTAGTACTTTGAAGAAGAAAGGTAATTACATTGCATTTATTTATTCATTTATTGCCAGCCCAGTGCTCAGGTTTTGAGCACTGTCCTTGGACTTTCTCAAGGGTAGAGCTCTACCACTTGAGCCACAGCACCACTTCTGGCTTTTTTCTATGTATGTGGTACCGAGGAATTGAACCCTGGTCTTCGTGCACGTTAGGCAAGGACTCTACCACTAGTCCAAACTCCCAGTCCCCTCTAGTTTAATTTTTTTGGGGGATGGGTTATGGGGCTTGAACTCGACCTGGGTGCTGTCCCTGAGCTCTTCAGCTCAAGGCTACTGCCCTACCCTTGAGCCAAGCCCCACTTCCTGTTTTCTTGGGGTTAATTGGAGATGAGAGTCTCAGGTCCTTTTGTGCCCAGACTGGCTTTGAACCTTGATCTTCAGATCTCAGCCTCCTGAGTAGCTAGGATTACAGGCATGAGCCACATGGGCCGGCAATTTTTTTTTATTTTTCATTAAAATATACTTAATCTTACAAACCCTTAGCCTAATTTTGATTAAGTTCTAAATACTAAGTCCCAGTGATTGTAAATAGATTCCCTCCTTGAACACTTGTTTATTAAACTTGTCATTTAAAATATGATGTAAAAATCAAAATTAATAAATTCTTAAAAAATATACTTAATCTACAGATCAGAATTTACCCGTAATTTACTGTGTGCACAACTTCTACATATATTTCTTTTTTTTTTTGCCAGTCCTGGGCTTAAACTCAGGGCCTGAGCACTGTCCTTGGACTTTCGCAAGGCTAGAGCTCTACCACTTGAGCCTCAGCACCATTTCCAGCTTTTTTCTAAGTATGTGGTACCAAGGAATCGAACCCGGGTCTTCGTGCATGTTAGGCAAGCACTCTACCACTAGGCCAAACTCCCAGCCCTCTACATATATTTCTTGAGTTGTTTTGTTATGTGGTCAAGACATGTTTAATTTCCTTCTTTCTTTCATTTCATTCTCAGTACACTCCCATAAGGGCCATGAAGGTATTTACTTCACTGTACAATTTCAGATCTAGCCCACAGCAACCTTTTATGAGAGTAGTGCTAATGCTGGTTCTACTACTAATAGACAATGACCTTGAGTCTCTGAAAAGCTGGATTTTACTCAAATTGAACAGTTAGTGGCAGGAACAGTATTAGAATTCACTTAGATTTAGATTTAGAATAGATTTTCCATTCTGTCACTGTTTTTGTTCTGGCCTATATGTGATTAATTACAAATCAGTTGAACATATTCAAGCATCCATTTATTCAACAGAAACTGGGTGCCAGTTATGTGCCTTGAGCTTTACAGGGTGAGAATAAATGCAGTCTCCCATGGAGCTCAGTGAACAAACAGGGTGGCTTTCAAATAGTGGTATATTTGTGTGAGGGGGGAAAGGGTCATGGCTCTTGAACTCAGCCTGGGCACTGTCCCTGAGCTCTTCATCTCAAGCCTCTGCCCTACCCTTTAGCCAAGCCCTACTTCCTGTTTTCTAGAGGTTAATTGAAGATGAGTCTCAGGTCCTTTTGTGCCTGGGCTGGCTTTGAATCTTGATCCTCAGATTTCAGCCTCCTGAGCAGCTAGGATTACAGGTGTGAGCCACCATCAAATAGAGATATTTTTGTTGAGAAAACAAAATGAAATGGAAGGTGATGATAAGAGCAACTTTAGTTGGTGCAGTTAGGGCAACCTCTTTGTGATGACAGTAAACAGATCCATCCCAATTGTGTGTACTACCACCTCAGTATTAACTTAGCGTTAGATACTTATAAGACTTGGGAAGGCTGTATCATAGAGTGTAAAGCAATCAACAGTTAAGTAATTTTGTCCAATCAGTTTTTATCTGATGATTAAAATATGCATGTTGAAAATTTAAAGTTCTGTCATATTTGTTATAGAGCCCACACATTGTTTTTCCTTTAGATATTTTATCTCATGAAAACACACTAGTATTGCTCAGTTCTCATGTGATTATTAGGTGAATTATTGAACATCTCTTTTTTACTTTGTTCCCACTTTTTTTCAGTTTTTACCCCCCAGTGGTGTCTATGCTTTTCTAGCTTTTCTAACCTTGCATTTATTTCTCTTCAGATCTCAACATCTGCTGCAATTTGACTACTCAGGTTAGTGAAAATTTGCCCATTTTTAGTGGTATGCCTTAGGCAGCATTCTCGTACTTTAGATGAGTGAGGGTCTTTACTTCTTTGGCCTCTGTGACTCATTAATAGTAAAGTTAAATATTTATAGAACACTCATCAAAATAAGTGAGGCTTGGGGTTTTTATTTTGCTTTTAAATAGTATCGTGAAAAAAAATAATACACAGGAACTTGGTAGGAAGACAAGACATAATACATGAGAGAACTAGAAAGTAGATTACTTACAAATAAATTAAAACAGAATTGTTGTTTTTAGTAAGGCAGAACAAATTTGCCACATATTCCAAATGATGCTTAGCCCAGAGTAAATATTTATAACCAGTTCAATAATGGTTTTTAGATATGAAAATTATCTCTGGAATGGCCCCAACCTCTAAAAGATTTAAAATTTACAGGAGAGAAAGAAATTCAGGGGCCGGGAATTTGACCTAGTGGTAGAGTGCTTGCCTAGCATGCATGAAAACCTGGGTTCATTTCCTCAGTACCACATACATAGAAAAAGCCAGAAGTGGTGCTGTGGCTCAAGTGGTAGAGTACTAGCCTTGAGGAAAGCTCAAGGACAATGCTCAGGCCCTGAGTTCAAGCCCCAGGACTGGCAAAAAAAAAAAAGAAATCCACAAAAAATGTTAATACCTCACTTTAAATTGAGATGTTGTAGTGGAATATTTTGTGTTAGGCACTTACAACATGTGACATATTCAATGTATGGGAAAGGCAGGTGAACATTGGATTTACCTCCGAAATAAATTGGAGAGCTTGGTGGTGAAGTGTACTTACACCTCAGGAAATGCTAAGAAAGGGATATTAGAGTATGGACCTCCACGCTGGTAGAAGTATCATCTGCTTTTCTTTCCTCCACACCTGCTCTTGGCATATTCCTGCCATTAAATACATTTTTCTTTTTTGCCTGATTTCAGATTGGACTAATAGGCTGGTTGGGCTGCTGAATTACAAGGTGTGCTAATTTCTCTGCTTGTAGATAACTTTACATTTTAACCATACTTTATATTGTTCAGTTTTCTTCTTTGATCTTCAACATGCAACCCCCTTAAGATTAATTTTATCTCCTTCTTAAAGAGAAATGAGTTAATAAAAAACTTTCTGAAGTCACATAAATGTAGTTAGGACAGAGTAAGTTTAAAACATAAATAAGTGAAGCCTGCTACGCTGCCTTATAATCTCAGTTACTCTGAAGGTAGAGATTGGGAGGATCAGAGGACCTCAGTTTGATGCCAGCTTGAGGAGCTGGGCACAAAAACCAAAACCAAAACCAAATCAAGGAAAAAGAATCAGCTATAATTCCATTTCAAAAACAACAACTCATGGCTGTAATCCTAGCTACTCAGGAGGCTGAGATCTGAGCATCATGGTTCAAAGCCAGCCTGGGCACTAAAGTCCATGAGACTTTTAATTTTTGTTGTTTTGTTTTATTGTCAGGATGAGGAATAAAGGGGTATACTGCTCTTTGAACATTGTTACCTCTTCCAATATTTTTCTACAACTTTCCCTCCCCCTTTGTTTTTTCCCTTCCCTTCCTTGATTCAAATAAAAAAATAAATGTAAATACAATAGCCAGTACCAAAATCAGATTTAAAAAAATGACAACAGGAGATAAACCATTAAGGGGGAGGGAGGAAATAATAGAAAACAAAACAACAAAAGAGTAAAGAAATAACTTCACATAGTACATTAAAAACAACCACAAGCATAACTCTCCTGCTGCCTTATCCAGGAGTTCATTTTGCTTAATCTCGTCTTTTCAACATTTAAAAATTTTGTAGGTTATGTAACAAATATTGGATAGCACTCTTCCCCTTCTTCTCTTCATTAGTTTATCTTGCCCTCCCTTTGCCCTCACCCCACACCTATCAAGTACCCATTTCTTAGTGTTTATTTTGTTGACCTCTAATTTAGCTTGCCTATATTATTTAATTTTTTGAAAGATTTTATCAACACTGATTTTTATATTATATTTTAAATGTCATGTTTAACAAACAAATATTCAAGAAGGGAATCTCTATATGCAATCACTGTCACATAGATTTTAGAACATAATTAAAATTAAGTTGAGGTTTTGTATGTCATATATACATATCAATCTATATAACAGTATGTCTCTAGAGTATATATCCCATCATAGATTTTATGTTTATGTAGTTATATCTCCAAGACCATTTTTATTTAATTTTTAAAAAATTGTATTTATTGTTGGGATAATGTATAGAGGGGTTACAGTTACATTTGTCAGGTAGGGTACATTACTTCTTAAACCTTGATACCCCTTCTCATGTTTTTGTCCCTTGAGACTCTTATCTCCAATTAACCACCAGAAGATCGGAAGTAGTACTGTGGCTCAAGTGGTAGGGTGGTAGCCTTGAGCTGAAGAGCTCAGGGACAATGCCCAGACTCAGAATTCAAGTCACAAAACCAGGAGAAAAAAAAAAAAAGTTGGCCACAAAGATATGCATGCCTGTTGTCCCAGCTGCACAGAAGCACAAATAGGGATATCATGATCCAGGCCAGCAAGGCAAAAATAAGAGAACTCATATAAAAAGTAACAAAAACTGGGGGCATGACTCAAATTGTGTGGGCCTGTCTAACAAGAACAAGGCCCTGGGTTCAAACTCCAGTACCACTCAAAACAAAAACACCTTAAATACTCAAAATAAAAGAGGGCTTACCAACTTACAATGACTGATTTCAACTTTGGACTAACAAACTTAAGTAAATGAATAGCAAGATATACATAGTTCTACTGAGGTTCCTATGAACCTATGAACTTTGTCTTTCCTGGCTGCCTCCAGAATGGGATACCTAGGAAGATAGCCCAGCAAGTGGTCTGCACTACTATTGACCCAAGCATACTTCTGTGGAGTTTGAAATACTGTTGTATGCTGATTATTGAGTGTATGATTAATTGTAAATCAAGTAGCTCTGACCCTGCGTAATGTTTTTGTTGTTGTTTATGAGAGCATATGGTTTTCTTTGGTATGTTCCTTGAGTATTTTTCACAGTTCCTGGTCTTGTCCTTGCTAACTTTTCCTCAGAGGAAAGTTTTAGCTTTCTCAAATATCAACTGCTCTCCTTTACCAGGTGTCTCCTTCATAAATGCTTCAGTCCCCAAGACCTGCTCTGAATCCTGGGGCTGGAATTGCCTGGGATTAGGGATGAACCTCCTACACTCTCTTCCTGTGAGGTAGTTGGTAAATTCTGCATTACTCTCAGCTGCATAGCACCCAGTCCAAATGTAGCCAAAGCTGTGAAACAGATGCTGCCTCCTTTTCTTCCATGAAATAAAACTCCTAAATATTAAACACAGCCTATACATGTAATTTAACAATCTAATAGAGTCCCAACTGTAACATAAGGGTGAAATAAAAGAAATAAAGTAGTGCTGGGATACATGCTACAACATGGATAAACCCTGGCATTATACTCAGCCAGATATCGATGGATAAGTAATACTTGAGTGCTCTCAAATAAAGTACTTAGGGTAGTCAAAGTCATAGGAACAGAAAAGCAGAATAGTGATTTCTAGGGGGCCAGAGAGCAGGAAGGAGACAGGAAATGGCAGTTATATAGGTTCCCATTTGGGAAAATGAAAACAGTCCCAAATGTAAATGGAAGTAATTGTACAACAGCATATATGTAGTTAATGCTAAAAGTATAGTTTAGTACAATAAAAATTACTTAACTTTATCAGAAAGATAAAAACAGTGCTCACAGATTTCTTAAACAGCCTTATGTGGTTGAACTAATGTATCATATTTGAGATTGGTCAACTGTTGCTCAGAGCCTTTAAATCAGTAAGGAACAGAGCTCATAATTTGACTTCTAAGACATTTCTTTCCATCCTGGTCTTATGTGTTGGGACTGTCTAGAGAGCTCCCTCTGTGCTGTGCCCTGCTACCTTCAATTCAAACCAAAAAAGCTTGCCACTTTCTGATTATCTTCCTAAATGGTGTGGTCTACTTCCTCCTGAATGCTTCACAATCACAAGATAAAACTAAACATGTAAAAAATAATCTGATTACATCTTCACTCTCTGAACCATGAAATAAGAAAAAGAACAATTCGTGTAGCCAATAAAATAACTATGTGGAAGTGACTAGAATGGACAGAAAATTGACCTACTCCTAATCTTGATTTAATCTTTATGTGGTTAAAAAATGTATTTATGAAAAAAATGTATTTATGGATAATACTAGGGAGAGAGCTAGTAGTTAGCTGACTTTTTTTTCTGTTTCTTAAAATATTTTTTATTTTCTTTAATGCCATTTTTCTTTATTATGTTGTGAATTCCATGAAATATAACTATTCAGGATTGTTTTTTTCCCAGACATATTAGGTAAGATTACTATAACCAAGATTACTATAGACATTATTTTCAATGTTCTCTGACTACCATAATTTTAACTTAGGTTCTGTGTATTGTCAGTGTTGGTATATTCAGGAATAGATAATATAATTTATGAGACAAGCTTCAGATCCAAAAGTCTTACTTTGAGTCCTATGTCTGTCGGCAAGCCAACCTATAAAAACCTTGAGTCCACAACCATGAAGGACTATTATATAACACACCCTGCTTACGTCACAGGGTTGCTGTATGAATCAATTAAGTCAATTTATGTAGAATTCTTTTGATGACTATAAAGTACTTAGAATTGACAATTACAGAGCAGCCAGTAAAGGTGGCCACCAAAATCGCATTCATGCCTATAACCAGAAGCTTTTAAATGAGCAAGCTTAAATGTGGCCAGGTAAGCAAACGAAAGCTATAGTACATGGTATGTTTCTAGCCTACTCTACTGAGTCTAATCTTTGGGAAGACTTAATTTATTGTAAGGGACAAAAACCCCATTTAATATATGTTAGTGTCTATACAAACATGATGCAACTGTTTATTCAGAAGTGAGAGGGCTTTCCCCCTGAGAAGAGTGCATTCTTTAATAGAACTATATTTGAGTAAGAACTCCATACAAATAGCATACCTTAACAGAAAGCAAGGAAGAAATATTTTACATTACATTGAACTTTCAGGTGATTTGACCAAGTTATCCCTCCAACCAAATACTTGTGTGTGTGTGCTTTTTAATATTTATTATAGATGTTACAGTCAGTTCTATATCAGTTCTAGATATACCATCAATCACAGTTTTCACATATAGTCATGTGAAGCACACCTATTTGCAGGGAGACACAATGTCATCTGTTTCAGAGGAGCTGAAGTGATTGAATTACTGCGTGCTTTTCAGTGTTTCAACCACCCATTCCATTGCCTCATCAAGGCCAGTGCCTTTGGTTGCTGACATTTTGAATATCTGCCATTTCCGATCCTTCAAGGCATATAACCCAAGAGAATTTGCCATCTCTGAGGGTGTCATAGCCTGCTCCACGTCTTGCTTATTTGCAAACACCACTAAAATGGCTTTTCTCAACTCTTCCTCCTCCAACATGGCAACTAATTCTGACTTGGAAATGCCAATTCTGTTCCTGTCACAGCTGTCTACCACGTAAATGACGGCATCTGTGTTTGAATAATAACACCTCCAGTATGGCCTGATACTTGTCTGTCCTCCTAGGTCCTAGACTTGGAACTTAAGTTTTTTGTATGTTACTGTCTCTACATTAAATCCGATAGTAGGAATAGTAGTAACGACTTCTCCAACCTGTAATCGGTATAAAATTGTGGTTTTTCCAGCACCATCTGATCCCAAAATCAAAATTCTCATTTCCTGGGTTCCAAAGAGACTGGAAAAAATACTTGAGAAAAAGCCACCCATGGTGAACTGCCTGTCCGCCCTCGCCGATCCTCACAGACAGGTCTGGGCTCGGCAGCGACTCGATTCCAGGCCCCCGCGCCACCTCCGCTCGCCTGGGTCTCCTTGGCTGACTTTTGAAAGGAAGGAATCAACGATGTGTATCTGACCAAGAAGGGACAGGAGAGGTATACAAAATAACTCTCTAGCCAACATCATTAGGAGAGCTTAAGGGTAGATAGAATTTTCATAGAAGGATCCATTGTTTCTTTACTTCGGAATTAGGGAAAATTTTTAAATTAAGCTGAATCTGGGTGTATGGTGGTCTGCATCTGTAATCTCAGCACTTGAGAAGTAGAGAGTCACAACTTTTTTTCTGATTCTGCCC
Organism: Megascapheus bottae; assembly: GCF_031878675.1. Classification (NCBI taxonomy): domain Eukaryota; kingdom Metazoa; phylum Chordata; class Mammalia; order Rodentia; family Geomyidae; genus Megascapheus; species Megascapheus bottae. Next base: position 37,575,121 of record NC_143516.1, on the reverse strand, counting down.
TTGGGACTTTACTTACTTTCTATATACTTTTTTTTATTGTTATTTTAAAGGTGATGTACAGAAGAGGATCACAGATTTGAGGCTAGTCAGATTACAGCCACAGTGAGGGCATTTCCCATGTAGCAGAACACTTACCTAGAAAGAACAAGGCTGAGTTCAAATCCCAGTACCAAGAGCAAAAAAAAAAAGTCACAAACAAGAACAAATAACAACAAAAGAAGGTGAATAGTGGGCCAGGAATTTGGCCTAGTGGTAAGAGTGTTTGCCGGGTTCGATTCCTTTTGGTAGAGCTCTAGTCTTGAGAAAGCCCAAGGACAGTGCTTAGGCCCTGAGTTCAGTCCCCATGAATGGCAAAAAAAAAAAAAATTTTAAAGGAAGTGAATAGTGAGTTATGTCTACCTCAGTCATAGAGCACACATAGAGCATACACAAGACCCCACATTTGATCTCCAGCGTGGAAAAAGCAAACAAACAAAAACCTAAATAAGGACTAATGCCCTAAATTCCTTTTCTTTTCTCTCTCAGAAATACTATTTATATTCTCTCCCATTTAGATGTAGCCGTCTTAAGCATCTACAATTTCAGCTTATTTGAATGAGCCTTCTGTTAAACACATTTGTTCACCTTGAACTATTTTTCCAAATTCATGTAGCTAGTATTGGTAAGAGACTCCCTACCCACATCCTTCATTTCAGGCACATTTAGTCAACAGCTGATTTTGTTACTAGATCAGTCCAGGAGTAAAACAGAGCATAGTCCTCCATTCTTTTTAAGCAAATGCAAAGTGCAGAAACAAAAGAACCTGATCACAAGCATGAGTCCCTGTCTGCCTTTGTAAATTGCTTTGTGTCTTTAAGTGCTCCACTAAAGTACTGAATTTAATTGTTCTTGGGAGTGGGCTGTAGACCTTGGCTGAGTCCCATAGTCATCTTTCTTATTTTTATTTTGTTATTTGTACAGATTTTATTAACAGTGGGTTTCTTCTGGTTATCTAAGACCAATATCCTTGAAGAGCATTTAAAATAATAGTAGGACTGCACTGCACTTGCACTGCAGCAAGTATTTGGGTAATATATCATAAATACAATATGAAAGAGGAATGGAGATGGCCTTATGCTTTTATAAAGGACAACACATAAGAGAAACCCCCACCCACAAAAAAATAAAAGGCAAAAAAGCCAGGCACTGGTGGCTTACCCTGTAATCCTAGTTGACTCTGGAATCCGGGGTCTGAGGATCACAGTTCAAAGCCAGACCAGCAAGGAAAGTCTGTGAGACTCTTATCAGTAAAAATTGAGAAGTGAGCTGGACTGTGGTGCCTTATGCCTATAATCTTAGCTATTCAAGAGGCTGAGAGCATTGTGTAAAGCCAGCCTGGGTAGGAAAGTTCATGAAATTCTCATCTCCGATTATGTCCCCAAAAAACTAGAAGTGAAAGGGTGAACAAATACAATAACACTAACTAGGCACTATGTTGAAAATAAACTATATAACTTGTGGGTGGGAATGGGAGGAAAAAACTAGGAGACAGCACAGGAAGGGGTGATATTATCTAAAAAGAAATGTACTCTTTACCCGACTTACGTCTCTGTAACCTCTCTGTACATTGCCTTTATATAACAGTAACCACATTTTTTTAAGGCCGGAAGTAAAGGTGTGGTGCAAGTTGTACAGCACTGACTTTGAATGAAAAAGCTTAGGAACAGTTCTCTGGGCCCTATATTCAAGCCCCCAAACTGTCACTCCATTGAAAAACAAAAAAACAAAACAAAACAAATCCTTTTCAGTAAGTTCTTTTATCTTGGTGGCTACCTACTGGCAGTCCAACTCCTTTACAGATGAACTGTCATAATTCACAGCCCATTGTGTTCAGGAACCAAGGATCTGAGAGTGGTTGAATCTTGATGTGCCAAGAATGAGTCTCCAAGAAAAACTTTTCAGAATCAAATTCAGGTAAGACAACATCCTGAATACCTTTCATTATTTAGGAAGAAATATGTTTGGAGATAGAGACTCCCTATGCTTTCCTAAAGATCATCTTTAGCTTCCTGAGTTCTAGAATTAAAGATGTACACCACTATACCTAGGTAAAACATTTTTTTATAATCTTAAAATCTTCTGGCACAGAAAATGACAAGGTAAATAAATCATTTCAAATTCACTAAAATCTAGGTGATTTATTTTCCTTTTTTTTTTCTTTTCTTTTTTTTTTTGCCAGAACTAGGCACTGTCCCTGAGCTTCTTTTCTTTTATTCAAAGCTAGCACTCTACCTACCACTTGAGCCACAGCACCACTTCTATCTTTTTCTGTTTATGTGGCACTGAGGAATCAAAGGCAGGGCTTCATGCCTGCTAGGCAAGCACTCTTACCACTAAGCCATATTCTTAGCCCTTATTTTCAATCTTAAGATTCAGGAGTCTACCTTATAATTCTGAAGTTCAAAGGTATTTATTTGCCATGTTGGATGTTGGACTCTCTTGGGCATGCTAGGCAAGTGTTAAGCCACTGAGCTATACCCCCTGCCTAAAATTCAAGGTTATGTAAATTGGCATCTGTTTCCATTGGTTTTGATGTATAATTCCTCTAATTTTTTTTACTGAATATTGATTCTAAACAAAACTCTTTTAAGGGTGTGTGTGTGTGTGTGTGTGTGTGTGTGTGTGTGTGTGTGTGTGTGTGTATGTGTGTATGTATGTATGTATGAGTCCACAGAGAAGTACTTCAAACAGAAAGGGAAAAATAATTTTTTTGTTAGAGAATGTTGTTAAAATTTAGATTAGGGTTTTCCAAACTATCAGCTATCTCTTCCTTTTCAGCTCCTTTTCCTGCTCCTTGGTGGCTGTTAAATAATCTTCATTCTAGAAACTTGGTAATTCTATTTCATGTCTTCATAATGCCATGTGTCATTATCCAACACCATGGAAACCCATTCTAATGAAATGGAAAAGTTGGCTGTTCAAAAAGCAAACAGAACCAGCTACCCATGTCTCCCAGATCCCTGTTAGGCCAAAGGTCTACTCTCCACCTGGTCCACCACTGAAGCGGCAGCGGGAACCTGCACACATGTTTAGCCACAAGAAAAAAATAGTTTTTTTTTTTGAGGTTTCTGTCCTAAGCAGTGTTGGCAAAGGTTCTTTTTTCCCTCCTCCAGCAGGTCTTGGAGATGTCTCAAAATATAGTTAATCAGATGTAACATTTTGAGGTTAATTTAATCTGTGACTATAAAAGATTATGAAATCTTATCGCAGTATTTTTGAGTAAAATGCTCAATTTTATGCACCTAAATTTCTGAAATGAATTTTCTTCCACCTTTAGTCAATTCACTTGATGAGCTATTGGCATGTACTTGTTCCTAAGGACTATCTCATTGTTTAATTTACTTTTTCCATTACTTATTTTTTTGAAGCAAAGCAGAGATGCAATTTTTAAAAAGAAGGAAAAAAACAAACCAAGCACATTCCATTCAGATTCCTGTTAATCCAACTTGGAAGGCAAAGGGTAGTGTAAAGTTTTGATTTGCAGCAGATTCTGAGATTATCTATTAACCACTCTAGCAGGCTTTCTGCTCCCTTTCAAACATACTTCTGTTTTTTTTTTTTTTTTAAAGGGGCTAGATTCTTTTCTTTGAACTTGAAGCAGAATGGTCTTCTAGGGTAACCTGTTTAAATGTTGGATGAATATATTGTTAGAAAATACTCTACATGGGACCAGAAGCTCATATCTCTGATGTGAAAAGATATGAGCAGTAGTAACCCTACTGGAAAGTAGAAAGTTGAAGGAATTAGCTTGAATTCCATGCATGCATACCCTTCCCCCCCCTACAAAGGGTTTATTATCCTATAGAAGAAAATGAGTGTGCCTGTCTACCTGTCAACAACCCTCTTTGCAGTTTAGTGATATGTATTTCAGGAGGAAAAACTGAAAGCTGATAGCCAAGAAATCAAAATCATAATCCTGGCTACCAGTGGCTCAAGTCTGTAATCCTAGCTACTCTGGAGGCTGAGATCAGAGGATCTAGAGTCAAACCCATCTCTTATCTCCAGTTAACCAGCAAGACCACCTAGATACCTAGACCCTGAGTTCAAGCCCCAGGACCTGCAAAAAAAAAAAGGAAAGGAAAAAGTGTGACTGATATCTTTCAAAGAGTATGGTTAGTTATAACAGTGAATAGTTAAAATTGTGAAGTTTGGGGTCTTTTTTGGTCATCCTTTTACACATCGTTTTCTTTTTTTTTACTCTCAGTCTACAGTGTTTCATTGGACCTGTTTTTGCTCTGCTTTCCTGGTCTTGTGGTGTACCTTTATTAGCAATTTGTACCAAATCAGCTATCGCTTCAGGTCCACTGTCAGAAATCAAGTGCCTTTTGTTTTAAGATTCTGTTAGTTCTTCTTTAACTACTATCCCCCAAAGACAAAGAACCAAGCTTGTGCACACTGATATTTAATCCTATTTTTATTTAATAAATTATATAAATATTATATAAATTATCTTAAGCAAAAAGCATTCATATCCTTAAGAGGGTGCTTCGTAAGCAAATGACCATGGTGTCATGGCTAAAAAACACAATCTTAGATAAAAGTATAGCAGAAAATCATTGCGGCTTTTAAATTCATGGCAGTTTTGTTTATAGGTGTGTACCACCACTGGTTTTCATTGTACCACTCATTTAAACTCTTCACAGCTGAATCTTGTCTCTCAGACCAGATTACTCTGCCATAGATTCTCAGTGAAAGTATCTCATCTGATGTCTTTTTTTGTTGTTCTTGTTCTGGGGCTTGCACTGTAGGCCTGGGTTCTGTCCCTGGGCTCTTCAGCTCATGGCCACAACACCACTTCTGGTTCTTTAGTGACTGGGCTAGCTTTCAACCATGATCCTCAGATCTCAGCTCCTGAGTGGCTAGGATTCCAGGTGTGAGCCACCGCTCCCGGCTTCCCAAATGTCTTGCACTAGAGATGAATACTGGAGAGAAGTTAGCAGAGAGGACATTTTGATGAGATGATTGCTACAGTAGCTATTGCACCTGACTTCTCCCAAGTGGGATCCACCTCTGGGCTCCAGTGACAGGAGCCTTCACTATGATGATGAATCAGAAGTATCTTTCCTATGTAGATGTGTACTGCCCTATACTTGAGTTGGAGATGGTTAGAGGAAGGGGAAACTGAATGGGGTTGCTTTTACTTCTCCAATCTATAGATCAAGAATGAGCATATCTTGGTTATCTCTTTGGATAACAAAACAGTGTTTCACACAATCTAAAAATGATAGTCATGTGGTCTGCAAAAGCCATTGTTCCTTGCCAGATGGAAAAATGTTTCAGAAGCAGATGGTAGACAAGATGTTAGTCAGCAACTTTGTTAATCCCTAGAAGTGAACAGCCATGTTTGAGACTATAGATAGAAAACATTGGTTTTCCTGTCCTTGTGCATTCAGACAAAGACTGTCTTTAAAGATGAAATTAATTTTATTATTTAGTTGTGCTGCAGATTAAACAGTGTTTCCTGGTGTGAAGCATACACTATACCCTTTGTTTTCAATAAAGTTAAACTTAAACCACTGATTTAAAGATGATAATATTATCTTCTGAATAGCCAGTGAAATCCATGTTTTGTATTGGTTTAAAAAATAAGGTTAAATATAAATATCTGTTTAACATTTTCCTATTTTTAGCTAGTTTTGCCCAAAGTTGCACTATTCGCTTAGCAAAGTGCATGGTCACCCTTCAGAGGATGAGGGAATGAGCAAAAGCTTATAAAGCACGAGGCAGCAGCTATGGGAGATCCAGGCCACCAGTGGCACACACTGAGTACTGTTAGCTGCCTCAGTGAAGAAGGACCTGAGTATCCACAGATTCAGCATCTGCAAAGCTGGCTTCTCTGTCCCTCATATATCCTCACTTGTTGACCAGAAAAACTGTTAATTTGCAGATTTTAATGATGGATAGAAAGGGAGTATTGGAACTTGAAGTTCTTCCTTCATGTAGCAACAAAAAATGAAATTTGATTAAATAATGTCCTTCATAGTTGAAGAGCTAAGCATACACATAGCATAATTTGAACTTATTTCCTCTCTTTCAAGTGATTTCAAACATTTTGCCTTATTATTTCTTTTAAAGATTCCAAAATAGAATAGGAAAAGGACAAAGCAAAAGTAAAAAGAAAGCACTAACAATAATAGCAGCCAGGTACTTGGGACTCACACCTGTAATCCTACATACTCAGGAGGCTGATATTTGAAGATCAATGTTTGGGGCCAGCCCAGGTAGATAAATTCAAGAGACTTTTATTCCCCAATTACCTAAAAACCAGAAGTGTAGCAGAGGCTCAAGTGAGAGTGCTAGCCTTGAGCAAAAAAGCCAAGCAAGTGTCCAAGACCCTAACTTCAAGCCTCAATATTGGGGAAAAAAAGGAAGGAGGAGGAGGAGGAATAGCGACTTGGCAGAGAGGTATATTTAGATTTATGAAGAGAATGGTAAATTTAGTTTCTCTTGTAAATACTAAAGAAAGTCTCTTTAAAAGTTAGAATAGGATCTGGGGATGTAACTCAGTGGTACAGCACTTACTTCCCATGTCAGGGGCCCTGGGTTTGATCCTGAATTAGGGGCAGGGGGTGGGAGATAGGTATAGGTAGATATGGAGGTAGATAGAAATCCCTTTGGTGCTTCCTTTAATGGAATAATACATTATCATCTGAATTCCAGTTTCAAGTAAAGCATTATTATGTTTCAAGTCAACATAATAAAACGTTACACCAACCTTAGATCAGGTCATTTACTCCAGAACAGAACTCCTCATTTATCAACTAAAAAACTTCAGGTCACCTTTATTTTTCTTATCTTTATATCTGCAAATGAATTTCTTTAGGAAACATGATCCAGAAGAAGGGAAAAAAACAGGGGGGAGGGGAGGAAGAGTGCATTAAATAAGTAAAAAGAAACAAATGAAAATTGTTTTTGGAGCATAGTTTACTTAATTATGTAGCTGAAGAATCAATATTAAATTGTTGGGCTCTTATGCAGGCCTTATCCCATTGACTTCTCATTCTTCTGTGTGTTTTGTACTTGTAACCCATCTCAGTTTAGATTAGGCATATTTCAGTGCTCAGTTGCCACCCAGTGAGTCTGATGTGCTTTCAGAGGCAACTGGTGGTGAGACTAGAGCACAAAGTAGAGGCTTTGTCAGATAAGAGTTTAAGTTTAACCTTAAGGTTTATGAGCCAAATGAAGATAGGAAGAAGAGATTTTGAAACAAACTAGTGGTTTAAGGGAACAGAGGTTAAAGGAAGAGATATAGGAACGTTAAGCAAGAAGTTAGGTTAGAAGACTTTTTTTTATTGAAAAGGTGATGAATGGGGGTTACAGTTACATAAATAAGGTAATGAGTACATTTGTTTTTAAACACCCTGGTGAGCATGGACTAAAGGAAGTATGTGTAAAATTTTCTCCAAGTAAAATCATTGAGAATTGGTGGTGACTAATGGGTTGCAAAGAGAAGCCAAAGTAATCTGGATGGTTGCTAGGTTTCTACCCTGGGTAGGTGGGCCACTTATGGTAAGTAGTGTTAACTGAAAGGTGGTGTAAGAGATGGTGAGCTCAGTACAGAGTGTATTGACTCTGAATTTTCAAGCAGATGAGTAATATCTACTTTGACATGGAAAAACTTACTATAGAGAATGTGCAGAAATAAGCTAGTAAGGCAGTTCTTAAGGTGCTAATGATAACTTTAGGCAATAGAAAAAAACTGAAAAAAATTGAAGAGGCAGCAGAATTGTGGAGCAGTAAGAACGTGTTTGCATGTTTAAGCAACACTAAGAATAAACCTGTCCCACTGGAGCAGATGGGATTAGGACTGAGATCAAAGCTGACCTAATGAAGTTTTACAGATATGTTTTGTTTGGCTTTTGTAGGGCCAGATCACAGTTTTCTAATTGAAGTTAGGTGCCAACATTTCCACAGAAAACCCAAACCTCTGTCTTTTTTTAAAGTAAAAGGGGCCTGGGCAATACAGCTAACAAGATAAATAGTAATGCTCAACTGAAGTATATATTTTTCTCTCTCTAGTGAATGTTTTGCTCCTATATCTAATTTCCGAGTCCTGTAAACATTTGAATTTTCAACTCTTAAGCCAAGGATCAGTAATTAATAAAAGTACAATGATAGATTAGTAATAAATTATAGAGAGTTTTGAACACTAAGTCAAAAATGTAGGCAGCAGACAACCATTGAGGAGGAGATTGATACAATCAAACTGTATTTACAAGTATTTTTCTGCATCAGTATGAAAATAGAATGGTTACCAGTTTTGAAAAGGAAGACAGAAATGAGATGGTGGCATATACCAATAGACTTTAAAAGGGACCACAGGGGGAAAAAAATGAAGAGAAGTGAGGCCGGGTATGGTGATACATGCTTGTTGTAATCCCACTACTCAAGAGGCAGAGGCAGTGCAAGGCCAGCGCTAGCTAGCTACATAGCAAGACCCTATCTCAAAACAAAAACAAAAACAAAAAAAAATGAAGCTAAATAGAAATACCTTAAGGAAGTCTATGCCATTTAGAAAGTCCATGTGGGCCATTGAGCTTGGTGGGAAATGGAAAACCTAACTCAATGTTTGATATTAGGGACAGGGAATGCCAGATAATCATAGGAAAGTCAAATGCTGCTTCAGCAATCATTGTAGTCTATGTTCTAAGACTATAAGTGGAAGGAAAAAGTGCTTTCTTCCTTCTCTCCCCTACCTCCACTTCCAGAAAAAAATGATCCCAAAAGGAAAGTTAAAATTAATGTCTGGTCATTAGAATATATAGGCACTCTTCTAAATAATAATTACAAAATTATCTTCAAATTTATAATATTAAAAATTTATAATATTATTGTTTAGAAAAATGCTGAAGATTGAACACATACATACTAGGTAAGCACTCTACCGATTGTCTATATCCACACTCCTTAAGTTGTTTATGTAGTTGATCCTCACAACCTCTACTGAAATAGATGCTTTTGCTATTTCCATTTTATCCATAAGGAAACTGGGATTCTACAGTTCAAAAACTTACCCAAAGCTACAGGATTCATAGAGTGCTTGTACCTAAGCAGTCTGACTTTCTAGAGACTTATTTTTTTTTTTTTTTGCTAGTCGTGGGGCTTGAACTAAGGGCCTGAGCGCTGTCCTTGGACTTTGCTCAATGCTAGAGCTCTACCACTTGAGCCACAGCACCACTTCCAGCTTTTTTATATGTATATGGTACCAAGGAATAGAACTCAGGCCTTCATGCATGCTAGGCAAGCACTCTACCACTAGGCCAACCTCCCAGCCCCAAGGCTTAAATCTTTTAACCACAACGTGAAACTGCTCCTGCGTCGTTATTTGTTCTCATGTGTATGAGTATGGAACTAGGGAAGCTTGTACTTTTATCCTGGATGCTGTGCTGTAATTTATTTCAGAGGTTTAGGTCCCCTAGAAGAAATTAAACTTCAGAGTTGGCCTTTCAACTGTTTTTAAGGGGGCAGACAATTTGCTGACTCTTTGGGTAACCTTTAGAGAACTCAGAACTCATATATAGTGTATCCAAAAGTCTCTTATCAGGGCCAGGTGTGTGGCCTAGTGGTTGAGTGCTTGCCTAGTATGCATGAAGCCCTAGATTTTATTCTTTGATACCACACATACAGAAAAAGCCAGAAGTGGTGCTGTGGCTCAAGTGGTAGAATGCTAGCCTGAGAAAGCCCAAGGACATACCCTGCCCCTGAGTTCAAGCCCCAGGGCTGGCAAAAAATACAAATTAAATAAATCTCTTATTGTTCTTTAGTGCATGGCTGAGTGCTAGTGTATGCTGGTAACCATTTACTGAAAAAAAAAAGCAACTCTTGTAAGAACTCATTTCTTTTTATGCAAGCTAAATCATGTCAGTTTTCCCTCATATGTTCTAAAAACTTACCATAGCATAATTGTTACAAATATTCTAAGTTGGAAGGGTAGGTGTCCATAACCTTGTAGAGAACTAAGCACATTGAATGTAAAACTTCAAACTTGTGGGGCTGGGAGTTTGGCCTAGTGGTAGAGTGTTTGCTTAGCATGCATAAAGACCCCGAGTTCGATTCCTTGGTACTACATATAGAAAAAGCTTAAAGTGGTGTTGTGGTTCAAGTGGTAGAGCTCTAGCCTTGAGAAAGCTCAAGTCCAGAACTAACAAAACAATAACAACTTGTCAAGTTTTCCTACTGTATTTAATATGATTCCTTTCTCTTTGGTGGACAGATGAAATATGTGGAGGATACGTTTCCAGATGAAAAAAATAAGGAAGTGGTTCTTATGTGCATTGGCATCACTTCAGGAGTTGGACGGCTTCTCTTTGGCCGCATTGCAGATTACGTGCCTGGTGTGAAGAAGGTTTATCTACAGGTACTCTCTCACACTTTTCTTCGCTAACAAAATTTATTCTTATTCCCTGATAGCCTATGCTTAACTTCTTTCCTATGAATGAAATTTTTGTTGATGTTGTTGTTGTTGTTGTGGGGCTTGAACTCTAGGCCTGAGTGTTGTCCTTGAGAGCTTCAGCTCAAGGCTAGCACTCTACACTTGAGCCACAGCACCACTTTCAGTTTTCTGATTGTTAATTGGAGATAAGAGTCTCACAGACTTTCATTCCCCAGGCTGGCTTTGAACCCAGATCCTCAGATCTCAGCCTCCTGAGTAGCTAGGATTACAGGTGTGAACTACGAGCATAATGAAAAATACTTTCTTGAATGTGATTTCTACAGGCAGTTCATTATGAGCTTGTGTTTTTAACATAAGACACTGGCAGCCAAACAACTATCTTCTTTATTTCCTCAGGAAACTACCAAGTCAAAATGTTTTTGTCAATTCTTTTTTTGTAAGAATTCTTTGTTTTTGGCATAGTTCTCAGAGTCACATAAGATCTGGTACCTTTTGCAGTGTCTTGAGAAGTGTGTGTGTGTGTGTGTGTGTGTGTGTGTGTGTGTGTGTGTGACACACAGAGAGAAATAGAGGAAAAGGAACAAAGGGACAGAAGGACAGAGAATGGGAAAGAGAGGCAAAGAGACAGTTGCCTTACTGTAACTTTGCCTGATGGGTGTTATAAAGTGTGTATAAATAAATGTTAATTCCAAGATCATTATTGACACTTGATCAACCCGTAGTTGCGAGACAGAGTGCAAAATGCTGCAGTTAAAGGTAACAGTGATCCTCCGTGAGCAGCTACAGATCTCATGGGAAGATAAATAAGTAGTGTTGAAGTAAAGTGTTGCAGTACATTCTGCCAATCTATGTAATAAGTATTTCCCCAGGAAAATTTGAATCACTAGTAAGGGATTAAGCAATATCAAGAGGGAAATAGTCATTAAAGAGTTCAAGATGTAGCTCAGTTAATAGAGTATTTGTCCATCCTGCATGAGGCTGTGGGTTTGACACCAGTACCACACATATGCACATGCACATGCTCGTGCACACATACACATACAGGCACTCATACACACATGCATAAAAGATAAGTAGTTAAGTACATATTGATTGATGGATGCATGGATGGTTGGAAGGATAGATGGATTTCCAAGTAAAGAAAATTACATGGGTGAAGATATGGAAGTATGATAAGACATACAATTGTCAGGGAAACTGAATGTTTGAATTGGAAAGAGCGAATCATAGACAGTTCAGAAAGGTTAGGAGGAGCCTTCATGTTCATAAAGGAGGATGAACTCTATTTTGCAATAAAAAAGGAGCCATAAAAGGAATTTTAAGCAAGGAACTATGAATTGTGTTTTGTAATGGTTGGTATAGTAACTTTGAAAGACAGAATGGAATGGAGGATGGGACAAGAATTCAGATGGTGACAAAAAGACCCATGCTGATAATCTCTTTTATGTAAAATGTCCAGAAGGAAGATTTTTAGAGACAGGTAGATTAGTGGTTATCTGGGGTGTGGGGGGGAACAGAAACAAGGGATGGTCATTTCCAATGTGTAAATAGTTTCTTTGGGGGTAACGAAAATATTCTTAGACTAATGATAGTTGTACAACTTTGTAAATATACTAAAAACCACTGAATAGTACACTTAAAATGTATGAGTACTATGATATGTGAATAGTAGCATAATAAAGCTATTATTTTGGGCTGGGAGCATGGCCTAGTGGTAGAGTGCTTGCCTAGCCCAGGCACAAAAGTCCATGAGACCCTTATTTCCGTTTAACCACCCCCAAACCAGAAGTAGCACTGTAGCTCTAAGTGGTACAATAGTAGCCTTGAGCAAAAGAGCTCAGGGACAGGATCCATGTCCTTAGTTCAAGCTCTACGACACACCCTTCCCCCTCAAACCCCCTAAAAACCTAGTATTTAAATTTAAAAAAGAGCTCGGTGCTTTGCTGATCTCATAAAATACTCAAACATCTATTCTTTTTAACCAAGGCACAGTAAGTGGCTCCATCCATGAGTAGTTCAGTCTCTATATCCATGGATTACTTCATTCGATTTATATCTCTGCCTTGGCTTTCCTGCTGAGACTCTTCAATTGTCTCCAAGTAGAGTCTCATAGTCTCTCAGTGCCACCAATCTTTTTTTTTTGGGGGGGGGGGAGGGGGGAGTCATGAGGCTTGAACTAGGCCTGGATGCTGTCCCTGAGCTCTTCAGTTCAAGGTTATTGCCCTACCCTTGAGCCAGGCTCCACTTCCCAGTTTTTTAAAGAGGTTAATTGGAGACAAGAGTCTCAGGTCCTTTTGTGCCTGGGTTGGCTTTAAACCTTGATCCTCAGATCTCAGCCTCCCGAGTAGCTAGGATTACAGGCATAAGTCATCACACCTGGATCTCTCTATGTCTATGCGTACATAGGCCCAGTAAACAGTCACAGGAAGGAGGCTGGGCACATGGCTAGGAAGAAATTTGTTGTGCTAGGATTGAATCCAAGGTCTCATACATTTTTTTTCAGTTTTTTTCATATATTTTTATTGTAATTAATAGAAGGGCTACATTACATTCACCAGATAGAAGGTACATTACTTCACCAATATTGATACCCTTTCTCATGTCATGGTCCCCATTTCCCTCCCTCCCCCCCAGCTCATCTTGATTTCCCCTTCCCTCTCCTATTTCAAATAACCAATTAAGCATATATTAAATATATCAGATAAGAAGGTGAAATATTGTAACAATATGAGATAACCAAGGGATAGCAAAAGAGATGAAAGATAACATAGTACACGAAGGATAACAATCACTCATTATATGGCTTTTGTTTCTATATCTTGGAGGTCTTTACATTTAGTGTCGTACTATATGGCCTTATGTATCTAGATTTTGTTCTATTGTGAATCTCTGCTAGGAGAGCCCAAGGTTTCTACTGATTATGACAAATGAGGGAAACCATTGAACCTATCTTCCTTTGAGTCTGGCTTACTTCACTTAGTATGATTTTTTTCTAAGTCTTTCCATTTCCTTACAGATGGGGCAATGTCGTTCTTTCTGACAGCAGCATAGAATTCCATTGTGGTATAAATACCACGTCTTGTTGATCCACTCAGCAACTGAGGGGCATCTGGGTTGGTTCCATATCTTTGCTATGGTAAATAGTGCTTCAATGAACATCGTTGTGCTAGTGGATTTAGTATGTCCTTGTTTCTGGGTGATTGGGTAAATGCCAAGTAGTGGAATTGCTGGGTCATAGGGGAGTTCTATATTTAGTCTTTTGAGGAACTGCCATACTGCTTTCCATAGTGGTTGGACGAGTTTGTACTCCCACCAACAGTGTAGTAGTGATCCCTCCTGTCCACATCCCCTCCAGCATCTATTGTTATTAGATTTCTTGATCCTGGCCATTCTAACTGGAGTGAAGTGGAATCTTAAGAGACCTCATACATTTTTTAATTACTTAAAAATGTATTTATTATATGAGGACCAGTCTTTGCTTTATGTATGGTACCTCATTTTAAATATCCCCAACATTCAGCTGCCTGTATTAGTCTTGTTCTTGAGTGTTAAGGGAACCCTCTAATGGTAATTTGTTGTATTACAGACTTTCTAAAAACAGCTCCTTGTGCTCCATGTATCATCACCCAGTCCAAGGATAGATGATACAAAACATAATAAACATAGCCCCAGAACTCCTTAAGCAGGGCTAGGACAGGAAAGGTCTGAATGTACATGCGACTAAGACAGAAAGAGTGGCAGGAAAGAAAGTTAAAAAGCTAGGAGTCAGCTGTAAATCTAGTGGGCCTTGGTTGGAGAATGTATTAACGTGCACATTTCTCTAAGTCTGACTTTATTTTTATACAGTGTGTTTATGAGTTAAATTTGTAATTAGGAAAACTGAGCAAATGTTCTTTTTGGTTTTGCTTTTGTTCTCTTGAGCACTGGGTCTGAATTCAGAGCTCTGTACTTGCCAAGCATGCACACTTCCACTAGGAGCCCAACTCCAGCCACTTGCTCTGATGAGTTTTCAGATAGGACCTCTCATTTTTACTTCTGTTTACCTGGACTAAGAGCCTCCTAGTTTTATACCACAGGCTCATGCACCACACCCAGCTTGTTGAGATGCAGGGTAGAGTCTCACTAAGTTTTGCCTCTCTTTGAACTGCGATCCTCCTGATCTTTGCCTCCTAAGAGAATAGGATTACAAATTTAACTCACCTTACTAGGTCTAAGAATAATGACTTTTATACCTATATTTCTGTGTAAACTTCCTCCTGTTTAAAACATCCCGTTATATTTACCACTATAGTTAAAAAGGATCCCATTCCAAAGGCTTTGACAATATTCACAGATGGATCTTCTCTCGGCATTGCTGCTGTAGTTACTAGGAATATAGTATTTACAAATATTACCCATCATAAGTCTGCTCAGTTAGTAGAACTGGAGGCTATCATTGTAGCCTTACAACGCTATCCTTATGTTCCCTTAAATATTTTTTCTGATAGCTTATATATTGTTCAACTTTTTCCTTCTCTGGAAACTGCTGGACCTATCTCACCACAAACTTCCGCTTTCTATGTTTTTCCAAATTCAGAAAATTTTGTGCAAACATAGTGATCCTGTTTTTATTGGGCGTGTATGAGCTCACACAGGATTGCCAGGTCCATTAAGTAAGGGAAATCAATTAGCTGATCTGGCTACGAAAACTATTTTCATTTTTACAGTAATGGAACAGGCTACTCATTTTCATTCTCAATTCCATGTTAATAGTATGACTCTTAAACAGCACTTTAATATTACAAGGGAGCAAGCCTGAATGATTGTTAGACAATGTCAAAAGTGTGCTCCTTCTCTTCCAGTGGCTCATCTGGGTATAAATACAAAAGGTTTACAACCCAGTCACATTTGGCAAATGGATGTTACTCATGTGCCTAGCTTTGGTCCTCTACAGTATGTGCATGTATCTATCCATACCTAATCTGGATTCATATTTGCTTCCTCTCATGCTGGAGAAAAGGTTAAGGATATCATATCTCATGTGCTGCATGCGCATGTGCCTCCATGGGGATGCCTAAAAGTATAAAAACAGATAATGATCCAGCATATACATCTGCCTCCTTTGCTGAGTTTTGTGCATCTTTAAATATTGTTCATAAAACAGGTATACCTTATTATCCTCAAGGACAAGGGATAGTAGAGCGTGCACATCAGACATTAAAATTATTACTTTTAAAACAAAAAGGGGGAGATTGGAAGACTCCTAAGGGTAGACTTGCTACCGTTCTTTTTACTTTAAACTTTCTAACTCTTGATGCTGAAGGACGTTCTGCAGGAGATAGACATTTTAATCCTTCTAGAAGTCATAAACCTTTAGTATTGTGGAAAGATATTCTCTCTGGAAACTGGGAAGGACCAGACCCTGTCCTCATGTGGGGGCGAGGAAGTGTGTGTGTTTTTCCACAGGATGCTGACAGTCCCATTTAGGTGCCGGAGAGACTGATATGCCAGATGGTGGAGACTCCTCGGAAGCATGTCGGTCAAGATAAAGACTCTTATACAAGTGCACTTCCCTGAGTGAATCCACGCGGCAATGACGACCCTATCAACGTCTCTGAGGATCACGCTGCTGGGACCTGAACAGTCTTGGCCACTTCCTCTAACCAATACTTCTTAGTATTTCTAATTCTTCTATTGCTTGGCTGTGATACAGTTTGCTTTTGTGGTAGTCTTTGTTTTTCTATTGGTTTCAATCTCTAATTATTAATAATGTTGTTCTAGTGAATGGTGGAATGCTTCCCTGTTTTCTCTGGCTATTGTAGTCAGAGCCCCTCAGTATATACCAGTGCCTGTACAGGCGGAGGAGAATGCTTTCCCGCTCATCAGTAAAAGAGACTGGTATTTTTCTGACCATGGTGGTGGCCATTGCCACATCTGCAGCTGCCGTTACTGCCTCGAATATTGCCCTTGCCACTGCAGTTTCTACAGAGAATGCTTTGAACACTGCGTAGTAGATCTCAGAAGCCATTGATCAGCATGTGAGGACTGGAATTGTTATGCTTGATCAATGAATTGATGTATTGCGAGAACAATTGAATATTCTGGAGCAGGTGATGAGCACCTTTTGTGTAGCTGCTTGTTCCAGATTTTGCTTGATGGAACTGCCATATAAGCAATTAATCTGTCTAATGTTTAGTTTGACAACTTGATGACTTCTCTATGTATACAAAAAATTATTGTTAATCACACACATGTTGAACTTTAAATGATTGGTTATCTTTACTAGAGACTATTTTAGGACTTGATCAAAGATGGGCAGGATTGATCAGTTTGGATTTGTTTTGTGTGCTATAATTGTAATACGTCTATATTGCACCGTCTATATTGCTTGCCTAAAATAATACAAAGTCAATGCAGAAAGTGAATGCTAATGCGACAGGCATTTGCTCGCATGGAAATAGGTGCATCCCCTCAAGTCTGGTTTGCTTAAATAGACGGCTGGTAGTCAAAGACAGGAAAGTCCCAGCTATTAGCCTATCAACCTAAGACAGGAGCCAGGTAAAAAGGACTTGGTGATCCCATGATGGGTAAGAAGACGAATGAGATTGGAGACACCTAAGGCAGGCACAGCCAATCTAATATGGTGGTAGCCCCACATATCCTAAGTTGTCTTTTTTTAAGATAAAAACTGGGGAGATTTTGGGAGCCGAGTAACGCCATGTCTAATAACTTTCTGCTGAGGCTTGTCCTGTCCATCTTGTATATTGATAGGCTCCCTCACCCAATATAAGGAGGAGGGATTTAGGGAAGAGAGAGAGAGAGAGAGAGAGAGAGAGAGAGAGAGAGAGAGAGAGAGAGAGAGAGAGAGAGAGAGAGAGGTCTTCCTGCCTTGATGAAGCTGCATGGCATCTCTGTTCGTGCTCCGGGGTAAGAAGGCTGAGTGCGGGAGGACATTGGGCCCCTTCCTCTTTTGGCTTGGCCTGTGGGTGTGTTTTTCCCCATCCCCCCTACTAGTAGAGAGGGACCGGGGACAGAGGACCCCAACAGTTAAACAGTCTCCCTGTGAAGCACTTCCAAAGGACCCTGACCCTGTTCCTCAGCAACCAGCTACCTAACTGTGACCTGACCATTTCTGTTCAGTTTGCAAGGGATTGGCAGAACTTTGCTGCCAGCTGCTTTCTTCCTTGGATGCCTAGCAACAGGTTCTAAAAGTGTAGAAGCTTTACATTGAATAAACAGCAACACTTGACTCTAATTGTCCAATTGTGTCTGTCTCCAAAAATGTCTTCTGCTTATTCACACTCTTCTCATGTTATACTTAGATCCCTGAGCAAAACTTGAACTGAACACTTCTCTAAGAATGCTTTTTTTTATGACAGAAGTATGTAGAGTTTTAGGAAGAAATGTTCTTGCACTATGAACTAGCATATGAACTAACTTGGAGGCCTCATCCTCCAAGAGCTTATCATATGATGACAAAAATATTACCTTGAATAGTTTTTTAAAAGAAAAAAATATGGGTATCTAGACTGTAGTCATTTTATTGCATGTCAGTACCAGAGCCTAGAAGAGAAATGGGGGGCCTCAGACTCCCTTAGATAAATTTAAGTAAAGCTGCTGTGTTTAGGGAATGGAAAAAGGCTTGTATGCAATGTTGATGTATTCATCTTTCAAACTGGCCCTAGTATTTACAGATCAATATTTGATGTATGAATCAATATTTACTTTGGGAATGATGAGGAAGCACTGAATCCCCTCTGTGGATAGTTTGATAAACCTTGGCATATAATCTTTGTGGCCTAAGTCTCCCTCCATATAAGGAATAGTATTTATTCATCAGAAACAGGTATTTTTTTGAACATAATATTTTTTTATTAAAGAATTTATTAACGTTGATTTTTACATCATTTTTTTAAATGACAAGTTTAACAAACAAGTATTCAAGGAGGGAATCTCTATTTACAATCACTAGGACTTAGTATTTAGAACTTAATCAAAATTAGGCTAAGGGTTTTATGTCATAGAAACATTAATTTATGAAATAAAACATGTCTATAGAGTCATAGGTTTTTATGTCTATATAGTTATGTTTGTATTTCCATTACCATGTCCATAGCTTTAGGTATGCAGTTATTGAGTCCTCGCTCTTGTACTCTTCAGATTTAATAGCCACATATTAAAGATACCAAGTGCCTTTTGTTCCTTAGGTCTTGACTTGTCTCACTCAACATGATTCACTCTAGATTCATCCACTTCCCTGTGAATGCCATTATTTTATCTTGTCTGTCGGCTATGTAGAATTCCATTGTGTATATATACCACATTTTCTGTATCCATTCATTTGCAGTAGGGCATCTGGATTGTTTCCATCACCTGGCTATTGTGAATAGTGCAGAGATGAACATAGCTGAGCAGGTGTCCTTATCATATCTTGGGTCATGATGTTCAGGATAGATGCCCAGAAGTGGTATGGCAGGATCGTAGGGAAGGTCAATTTTCAGTCCTTTTAGAAACCTCCACACTGCTTTCCAGACTGGCTGAACTAGTCTACATTCCCACCAGCAGTGTAGTAAGGTTCCTTTTTCTCCACAACGCCCCCCAGCAACTGTCATTGTCTGAGTTCAAAATCTTGGCCATTCTTGTTGGGGTAAGGTGGTATCTTAGGGTTGTTTTTATTTGCATTTCCTTTATGACCATAGATGTTGAACATTTTCTCATATGCTTTTGATAACTCTCTCTTTAGTTCCCTTGCCCATTTAGTAAATGGTTTATTGGGTTTGGGGGGCATTAGTTTCTTGTGTTCCCGGTAGGTACTGGATATTAAGCATTTGTCAGATGTATTGTTGGTGAATATCTTTTCCCAGTTGATTGGCAGTCTCTCTACTTTTGTGACTATGTTTTTATCTGTTCAGAAACTTTTTATTTTTAGGTAGTCCCATTTATCGAGTCTCTCTACAATCTGTTGTGACCCTGGGATTCTGTTCAGGAATCTTTTGCCTGTGCCTGTGAGTTCCAGTGTCTCTCTTATTTATCATGTAGCAGTTTCACGGTTTCTGGTCTGACGTTGAGGTCTTTGATCCACTTTGAGTTAATGCTTGTGCATGACAAAAGGCTAGGGTCAATTTTTAGTTTTCTGCATGTGGCTGCCTAGTTTTGCAGCACCAATAATAACAGGCTGTGTTTGTTCCACTGTATATCTTTGGCTCCTTTGTCAAATACAAGTTGCCTATAGGTATGTGGTTCTATTTCTGGGTCATCTATTCTGTTCCACTGATCTTCAGGTCTGTTTTTGTGCCAATACCAGGCAGTTTTTGTTATTATGGATCTATAGTAGAGTTTGAAGTCTGGTATTATAATACCGCCAGCATTGCTCTTTTTGCCTACAATTGTTTTGGCTATTCTAGGTCTTTTTTTGTTCCATATGAACCTTTGGATTGTATCTTCTAGTTCAGTAAAGAATGTCTTTGGGATTTTAATGGGGATTGCATTGAATTTGTATATCAATTTTGGCAGTATAGCCATTTTCACTATGTTGGTTCTCCCTAGCCATGAGCATGGGATGCCTTTCCATTTCCTAGTGTCCTCTTTAATTTCTTTTGTTAGGCTTTTATAGTTTTCATTGAATAACTCCTTTACATCTTTGGTTAAGTACATTCCTAATTATTTTATTCTTTTGGGGGCTATTGCGAATGGGATCATTTTCTTGATTTGGCCTTCTGTTTGTGTATTGTTGGTGTACAAGAAGGCTACTGACTTCTGAAGGTTAATTTTGTATCCTGCCACTTTGCTAAAGTAGTTTATTAATTCTAGAATTTTGGGAGTGGAGTTTGTTGGGTCACTCAAGTAGAGAATCATGTCATCTGCAAATAGGGATAGTTTAATTTCTTCTTTCTCTATGTGGATCTCTTTGATGTCCTTTTCTTGCCTTATTGCTTTGGCTAAGGGTTCCAGCACTATATTGAAGAGAAGTGGAGAGAGTGGGCATCCCTGTCTAGTTCCTGATTTTCAGGTGAATGGTTCCAGTCTTTCACCATTTAGTATAATACTGGCTGTAGGTTTGTCATATATGGCTTTCACTCTTTTGAGGAATGTACCTCTTATTCCTATTTTTTCTAGTGCTTTCAACATGAATGGCTGTTGTATTTTGTCAAATGCCTTCTCTGTGTCCAGAGAAATTATCATATGATTCTTATCCTTAGCTCTATTGATGTGATGTATTACATTGATTGATTTGTGAATGTTAAAGCAGCCTTGCATTTTTGGGATGAAGCCTACTTGATCATAGTGCATGATTTTTTAAATTTGTTTCTGGATTCTGTTGGCTAATATTTTATTGAGGAGTTTTGCATCTGTGTTCATTAGAGAGATAGGTCTGTAGTTTTCTTTTTTTGTTGGGTCTTTCCCTGGTTTGGGGATGAGAGTAAAATTAGCTTCATAAAATGAGTTTGGTATTGCTCTTTCTGTTTCTATTTCTCGGAAGAGTTTCAAGAGTATAGGTGTTATTTCATCTTTAAACGTCTTATAGAATTCCGCAGTGAATCCATCTGGACCTGGGCTCTTTTTGGTTGGCATTTCCCTGATTGCTTCCACAATTTTGTTGTAAGAGATTGGTTTGTTCAGTTTGTTTACCTCATCGTTGTTCAGTGTGGGTAGCCTATATTTATTTAAGAACTCATCCATTTCTACAGATTTTCTTGAGAAACAGGTATGTTTTTAACCAGCTCGGAGAAGCTAGTTTAATTTCTGAGCAATACTTAAAGGGTAAATGTGTAAATTTCTATAAATTTTTTCTAGTAATGGAGATTGAAGCCAGGTTCTTGTGCCTACAAGTTAAATACTTGGCCCAATATAAATTTATTTTTCAAAGAAAAGACTATTTTAAAGGAACAAAATTTTAAGTTGTAAGTAGATTTACTTACAGTCAACCTTCAGAATGTTGAGACAAGATGATTGTGTTTTCAACACTAGCCTGGACTATCTAGTTAGACCCTGTGTCAAAACAAACGAATCCATGAGCTATACACTACTGGCTCATGACTGTAGACCTAGCTACTTAGGAGGCTGATAACAGAATCATAGTGTGAGGCCAGCTGGGACAGAAAAGTCTGTGAGACACTTCTTTCAACCCAGAGCTGAGTCCAATGGTATACATGTGTTATCCTACCCTTATGGGGTATGAACATGAGAATTGTGATTTGAGGCCAGCCTGAACAGAAAAGTTCATGAAATTTGTCCTAACAGAAGAATCTGAGCATGATGATACAAGCTTATTTTCTGAGGTACAGTGAAAAGCCGAAAGTAGGTGGATTATAATCTAGTCATTGCACCTGGGCAGGAAGCAAAACCAACTCTGCAATAAAGAGATGGAAGCATAGTTTAGCAGTAAAGCATCTGCCTAGCGAGCAAAGGTTCCTGTGTATCCCAGTATTATGCAAAAAACAAGCCAGGTACTGACTCACATCTATAATCCTAGCTACTCAAAGAGGCTAAGAGGAAGATTATGGGTTGAAGCTAGCCCAGGAAGAAAAGCCTGAGATTCCATCTCCAATTAACCAGCAAAAAAACTGGGAGTTGTGGCATAAGTGATAGTGTGCTAGCTATGAGCAGGCAAGCTGAGTGGGAATGGGAGGCTCTGAGTTCAAGCACTGGAACTGGTTTTAAAAAAAAGGGTGAGGGCCAGGATTTTGGCCTAGTGGTAGAGTGCTTGCATGAAGACCTGGGTTCAATTCCTTGGTTCCACATATATAGAAAAAGCCACAAGTGGTACTGTGGCTCAAGTGGTAGAACTCTAACCTTGAGAAAGCTCAAGGACAGTGCTCAGGCCCTGAGTTCAAGCCCCAGGACTGGCAAAAAGGAGGAAGAGGAGGCGGAAGAGGAGGAGGAGGAGGAGGAGAGGAAAGAAGGAAGGAAGGAGAGAGAGAGAAAGAGGGAGAGAGAGGGAGAGAGAGAGAAAGAACCTAGGTGAGGATGGTTCACGCCTGTAATCCTAGCTACTTTAGGAGACTGACATCTGAGGATCACGATTCAAAACCTGGCCTGGCAGGAAAGACCATGAGGCTCCAATTAACTACACCCAAACTAGAAGTGTCACTGTGGCTCAAGGTGGTAGAGTGCTAACCTTGAGCAAAAGAGCTTAAGGACAGCACCCAGGCCCCCTGGGTTTGAACCTATTACAGAAATAGGGATGGGGGGAGAAGAAAAGATCAAGGGGAAGAAGGAACAAGTGGGCATCACCCAGGAGTCACTCTTCGCAAGAGCAGAGTTGACATGTGGTTGTCTGTCCTAGGTCCTCTCCTTCTTCTTCATCGGTCTGATGTCCATGATGATTCCCTGGTGCAGTGTCTTCGGGGCTCTTATCGCTGTCTGTCTCATTATGGGGCTTTTCGATGGGTGCTTTATTTCCATCATGGCCCCCATTGCCTTTGAACTGGTTGGTGCTCAGGATGTCTCTCAAGCTATTGGCTTTCTGCTGGGATTCATGTCTACACCTATGACTGTGGGCCCACCCATTGCAGGTAAATATGATTCCTCGGTAATTCTACTAATTCAGAGCATTTTCTGTCTCAGTTCTAGGCCTCACTTGTATGTAAAACGTTTTATTACTTCTGGCTCTGTAATTTGTGTGTATGTGTGTATGTGTATACACAAGCATAAGATACAGTAGAAACAACTGCTCAACAGATAAAGGGAAAACAAAATGTGGCTAGCTACACAATGGAATAATGGTCAATCATAGACAGGAATGAAATACTGAAGTGGTACATGCTACCAGGTACTTAAACCTAAAGAAAATTATGCTAAGTTGAAAGGACTAATACAAAAGGTTACATATTGTGTTTTCCTTTATATAAAATACCCTGGATATATAAATCCACTGATGCAGAAAAGATTGGTGATTACCAGGGAATAGAAGGAAGACTGGAGCATAACTACTAACAGAGACAGTTTCTTTTTAGGATGGATAAAATAATTTGGAACTAGGTAGATGTAATGATTTCCAGCATTGTACATTTACTAAATGCCCTGGTTAATTTTCTAAAAGTAAATTTCACTTTTTACCTTTGGAAATCATCTGAGTGAAGCTAGGTGCTAGTGGCTCACACCTGTGGTTCAAAGCCAGTCCAGGCAGGAAGGTCTGTGAGACTCTTATCTCCAATTAACCACCCAAAAATCACAAGTGAAGCCGTGGCTCAAAGTGGTAGAGCATTAGCCTTAAGCAAAAGAGCTTAGGGACAGAGCCTAGGCCCTGAGTTCAAGTCCCATAACTGTTGAAAAACTGAGTGATAAAGATGTTTCATGTTCTGTGTTATTGAGGTATCTTTGTGAGTTACACATTTAATATATAATTAGGATAAAATTTAAATTTGTACTAATACCTATGTCTGACACAGGGCCTTTGTGAAAATTATTTAAATTTATTCTTCAGTGTGGAACTACTCTCCAATCATGAATCAAACAAGCAGAAGTCATAAGCTGACTTCTGAGAAAGGGGTTTCACAAAAGCCTAAGCTTAGATGCAAATATTTCTTCAAGTAATAATTGGTATGAAAGTCCAGAGGCTTATACTCTGACACAATTAAAGATAGACATTTTTTGTAACATTTCTTCTTTATATCAGAGAAGGTTTGTATTTCAGATGTTTCTTTAAGAACATATCTGAAACCTGATCTGTTTGAACCAGTTCTGCTAAGATGAAGTTATGAGCTGGGCCTGGGCCATCAGTGTAATTGATGTGAGAACCAAACTTGTTCTCTCCTGGTAACAGCATTTTTCTTTCTTAGGATTACTTCGTGACAAGCTGGGATCCTATAAGGTGGCATTCTACCTTGCTGGAATCCCTCCTCTTATCGGAGGGGCTATACTTTGTTTTATCCCATGGATCCACAGTAAGAAGCAGAGAGAGATTAATAAAACCACTACAGGAGAAAAGATGGAGAAAATGTTGGAGAACCAAAACTCTTTCCTATCAAGCTCACCTGGAATCTTCAAGAAAGAATCTGACTCTATTATTTAAAGTGTTATATACTTCCACCAAACAGGACTTACTTTTGAATTTTAAGCAAGTTTTCCTTTTATATGAATTACAAATTACTTATTTTTTTAAATTACATCCTTGGAGTAGCACAATAATTGTAAAATGGAACCTTCATTTTACAAAAACCATTTTCTGCCACCAACATCTGATATTTCCAGGAGTCTGAGGGAAGAGACTGTTACAGGAACACATTTCTGAAAGTTGAATATTGAAGCTATCTCAGTAAAAGGCAACTTTGGAAACTGTGAAAGCTATTTGGCTTTTACAAATATTTTTTAATACCTTGAGCTATATTGAAAGGGTTTCTGTTTGGTTTGGATTTTGTTGTTGTTGTTGTTATTGTTTTGTTGTTATCTGACACAGTTCTGGTGTTTTAACTACATCTAAATTTTGGAAACTTTTTGCAAAATTAGTCTGGATTCCAGATAACAGGTCTATCTAAGCTTCAAGTCCTCTGTTAAGTAATTTAAGCTTGGAATGAGGAGGTTCTGACTTGCTCCAATGCCCACGGACCTTCTGAGAGCAGATGCTAACAAGATGCTCAGACTCAAGTGTGAGATGGAAAGGACCCTCATCACAAGGCAGAGCAATTCAGAAATCAAGTGTGTCTTCATTTAAGTTTGTTCCCTTTGAGTCTTCATTGGCTCAACTCAAGTAGTCAGAAGCATCCCATGTTTTCTGATTTGTGTAAACAATAAAGTAAAATAGAATGCATGAACTTTATCCTGACAATTTTAACTTAGAAATGCTCTGACTTCTAGGTTTATTAGGATTGTTATCTAACTAGTCTTACTGAATATGTTATAAGCTGGTGTCATAGACACACATTGCCGGGGCAAAACCCTTGGTATTCACAAAGAAAGTATCTTTCTGCTAGAAACCATTGTTAAAATGATTTATGAAGTTAATGGACCTTAGAAGGTTAAAAAGCATTTATAAAGAGAAACAATTCCTACATTTCCAAATTCCTCTAGCAAGACATTGCATTCAGAGGTATAGTGTGTATCATTTCATGACAGGATGTTTTGAGAAATGCAGTTAAATAGTTGTGTGAACATTGTACTTTAGCTATTCTAACATGGCTACAATGTCACTATATGCTATAACTATAGCACAGTATAAGCAGCCCTTTGTTAATGGAAATGTCCATGTGTGGTGCATAACTGTACTCCTGTGTGTTTTTTTGGTAACATTCCTGTTATATTTTGTACACAGACCATGATAAGAAAGATATTATTTTTGAGGACCTAAAGTTCAAGCCAAAGTCCTGCCTTGATCTATTACTCTTTTACAAAAGGAGAAACTGTTTCATGTATCTCTAAAATTATTCCTTAGCCCATTAAAATAATATGTGAAGTATATTTAAATCTTAAGTATTGATGAATACTAAATCTTACTTGAATGTAGTTTGCCTGCAAAGACTACTACCTTTTCCTAAAGCATCTCCAATGTCCATCAGTTTCTAAATGATCTGTAAGAGAAGAAACTCAGATCTATCATTACCTACTTTAAAATTTGATTAATTTATTTTATTGTTATTGTAGAAGTGATACATGGAGGAATGACAATTATATGAGTCAGGTAATAAGTACATTTCTTTTCATACAGTGTCTTCTGTCCCCTTATTCTCTCCCTATTTCCTACTTTTATTATTTTGGATTTTATCTTTTATTGTCATTAAAGCGCACTGCTTCCATTTCCCAACTAGCTAAGGATGAAGCTACCTGGGATATATGGATTTGTTGTTGTGGGTTTGGGAGGGTCAGGTAGAGGGCTTCATGGAAGTGAGGCTGTGAACTGAGCTGAAAAATCCAGTGACTTTTTCCTTTCAGAACAGCTTTCTGATCTCACTTTGGAAAGTTTACAGTATAACTGCGAAATGTGGAATATGTTTTAAATCATTTTGATTGGTGTTTTTTTGGTTTTGCTTTGATTTCTTTGTGTGTGTGTGTGTGTGTGTGTGTGTGTGTGTGTGTGTGTTTGGAAATGGAATCTATATTGTCAAGGCTAGTCATGAACTCATGACTCTTGCTTCAGCCTACAGAGAAGCTGAAATTACAGGCATCTGCCAGTATGCCTAAAATTTTAATTCTGAAAATATTCAGCAACTTATTATGTCATATAATGAGTAGTGAGTTGCAACTCACTACTTCTAATCGTTTCATGTCTCATATGACAGTTTGTTTGCAGAAGTTTCTGTTGCAGGAAAAAAAAATCTAGATTTTCCCTATGCTGTCCTTTCATGCTCTTATTTTGAATTATAAGAAAAAGACTTAGCATTACTTTTTCATCACTATCAGTGCCTTTGAGGCACATACAACTATGACCAATTCTCAAGTCTGCCATTATAAAAGGGGAAGTTTTTATGGCACATGCCCGCCAAGTCTTCTGTCAAGCCTAGAGGTTGATAAAGCCATGTAACTCTAAAAATGGAGATTACTCTGTGAGGACCTCAAAATAGTTGGCTAGTTTTTGGGGTTTGGTTTTGTTTTGTTTTGACCAGTCCCGGGCCTTGAGCTCGGGGCCTGAACACTGTCCTTGAGCTTTCTCAAGGCTAGAACTCTACCACTTGAGCCACAGCAACACTTCCGGCTTTTTCCTATGTATGTGGTACCGAGGAATTAAACCTGGATCTTCGTGCATGCTGGGCAAGCACTCTATCACTAGGCCAAATTCCCAGTCTTGGCTAATTTTTAAGAGAGAAAAATTTGGTTAATTAAACAAATCTGAAATCTCAAACTTTGTTTTGTTTAGTTTTCATTACATTAAGTTACATTAAGTGTTTATAATAAACTTAGATCTTAGCTTCTAGTGTGTATATCACTTATGTAATTTTCAGTTTAGTGATGAATGAATCTGGATCTATAAACAGTGGGAAAACTCCCCTATAATAGAGACTTATGGGGGTACTTTGATGTGATCATAAGTTACAAAGGAAGGGAATGAAGGTAAGATGCTAAATTCCATGAATTAAACATTTAGAAATATGGTTATGAAAAGTTAAGAATTCTAATATATACAAACCAAAAATATAAAAATACAAAAATTTACAAATATTATGGTTTTTTAATATTATGTTTTAATAACATACTCTTTATTTAGTCAAAGAACTTTAGCCAAAGTGAACATTTTCTAATTTTTTTGTGTGTGCCAGTCCTAGGGCTAGAACTCAGGGCCTGAGAGCTGTCCTTGGGCTTAGGACCTGAGCGTTATCCTTGGGCTTTCTCAAGGCTAGAGCTCTACCACTTGAGCCACAGCACCATTTCCAGCTTTTTTCTATGTATGTGGTACTGAGGAATCGAACCCAGGTCTTTGTGCATGCTAGGCTAGCACTCTACCACTAGGCCAAACTCCCAGCCCATCTTTTCTAATTTCTGAACAGACAATTACTGGTACAATAAAATGACTGACACAGTTTTTGCTTACTCTGGATACTTTTCTGAAAGGAAGAATCCAGAACTCTTTATCTCATTATCCAGACTCTTAGACAAGACTCCTCATTTTCCCAAGTTCAAAAGTTCTAGCATTCGAGTCCAACAATAATGTAAGAAAGGGACCAGTCATTCTTTATAGAAAGGCTCGATCACATATTATTTTATATGATGCCTAAGGAATCTCCTAGATATGGTTTAGGTAAAATTCATGGCTGTGGATTTTGGTGGGATCCATTCATTTAGAGGTAGTATATATTTGCTATATGTTGAAAATGAATGTGCTCATTTATTTATTATGTGTTAGTTCTCAAGCAAACATACTCACTCAATTATTGATGCTTTTTAAAAAGTTGTAAATGTCTTTGATCACAGTTAAATAGGGCTTACAGAGTAAGCTATCAGACTTGCAATTTTCACTGAAAACTGAATAGTGGTTAGATTCAAATTCTAGTCATAGAAACGGCTTCATTTATATTTCATGATCCATATATTATCAGATTATCCTTATTGGTACATGATCCCAGGGGCTCTGCCCAAATGTGAAGGAACCTTTATTCCTATTATTTTCAACCCCTTATATTTTTAAGAAAATATAAACTCAGTTATAGAAAGTGAGCATATGTTTCCTTAAAACTTGAATCCTTTTAGCTGCATTTAAGACAAATTTCTTTATATATACCCATGTTATTATAAACAGTTTTGATGTTGCTTGGTGAGAACTAGTAGCAACTAAAGCATGAAGCTCTAAGGAGTCTCTGGCACTGTCCTGTTCTACCCTTGCCTATGCACCTTTTTTCTTAATCTGTTTCCATTTCTCTCATTATTAATTCACTTGTTTTTCACCCATCCTTAACATACCCTCATTAAGTGTCCATTAACCCCTGCAGTTCCTAATTTCCACTCCTGTGGAGCCTCTGTGGTTTGGGTTGGGGTAGAGCAAAATCTAAGACTTTGTAGATACATGTGGAAATGCATGAGCAGATTGGCTCTGCTTTCAAAATATTTAAGCAAATATTTAGAAATCTAGTTTCTAAGACTGAAAACTTCATTGTTGTTGGAACACACATTGGGGGACAGTTTTTATATTAGCTTAAAGATGGTACAAGGAGAACTTAATTTTCTTTTTGCATCTATGCAAGGCAAGTAGTTTCTTCACTCATAAACAAAAAAATCATCCCATAGCAATTTAATGACTCTTTGAAAGGCAGTTTTAAAAACCTTTTTGTTGTTGTCCTAGCCTCTGTATTTGGGCATGAATTCAGAATGTCATGTTTTTGTCTGGCTTTTTTTTTTTTTTTGCCAGTCCTGGGCTTGAGCTCAGGGCCTGAGCACTGTCCTTGGACTTTCTCAAGGCTAGAACTCTACCACTTGAGCCTCAGCACCACTTCCGGCTTTTTTCTATGTATGTGGTACCAAGGAATCGAACCCAGGTCTTTACGCATGCTAGGCAAGCACGTTAACCTTTGTCTGGCTTTTTAAATCATGTCTGGCACTCTGCCACTTGAGCCATACTTTTACTTCTTTTGTTTTTATGTTGGCTAATTAGAGATAAGATTTTCTCAGATTTGTTTGCATGGGCTGTCTTCAAATCACAATTCTCAGATCTCAGCCTCCTAAGTAGCTAGGAGTACAGGTGAGAGCCACTGGTTCATGGCCTTTTTATCATTATTAAAAGAATTTTTTCATTTGTAATGCTTATGTGATAATGTGAACATTTTTTGATGGCTTGGTGTAAGAATAAATAATATATGTAGAGAGATAAATCCTACATTTCACAATATTTTATAGCTACAGCCATTTATTATTGTATTTTTCCACAAAGACTAATAGCTCATATTATAAGCAATAGAAAATGTCCACAACAAAAAGTAAAACTTACACATGTGTTAGAACCAGTTATAAAATATCATAAATTTGGATTTTATAAGGTAATTCCTGAGACAATAAAGGCCTATGATAAAATGTATTGCTATATCTTTGAATCCCTCAAAGAAACTGGGAAAATCTAGACATAGTTGCTTTTGTTTTCGCTTG
Source organism: Megascapheus bottae (assembly GCF_031878675.1). NCBI lineage: Eukaryota > Metazoa > Chordata > Mammalia > Rodentia > Geomyidae > Megascapheus > Megascapheus bottae. The sequence goes on along the minus strand of NC_143516.1, from coordinate 37,545,207 downwards.
TCCTTTTATAGTGATCAAATCTTAAATAGTAAACATTAGCCATCTTGGTGACACATTCAAGGAAACCTCTTAAACTGTATACAATCTGTTCTCTGAGGAAAAAAAATCCCCATGATACTATTTTCTTGATGGAATGGAATAATTATAGAAGGCTACTTCATTTCTAAGACAGATTTCCATTGTCTTACTAATACGTCAGAAAGACATTGAGAATGAAATGAAAACTTTCTAAATACTTGAGGATGTTTATATATTCATACTGTCTCATACCTCAGGTTTCAGTACCCAGCTGAAAGCCCAGTTCAATTGATTCTTCTTTATCAGAGGAGAGCTACTGGTGACTCTGGATTAAAAGCCAGGAAGGGCAAGCTGTTAATGGGGTCACTAAAACTGCTTCAGTGCTAAATGGATAAATGGAGCAAACATGAAATACCACTAACGTCCGTGGGTCTGACAGAGAAGCAACTGAAGAAATATTGAATCTAGATGGATTAATGAACACTTGCTGAAAGGTTTCACCAGTGGCTTTTCAAATGGCAATGAAAAGATCTTGCTATTAACAGCAGGAAGATAGGTAACAGCTGATAACAGCGTTTGGTTGTGCCTGAATCTTGTAACTCACCCTGAAAAGGAGAGGCACTCTTTTCCTAGTGGAACAGGGACCAGGGCAAAAAATTTTTTTTTGTCCCACTGGAAGTTTTCAAAATGTTTCATTAAATCTAAAAATTAGGAGTTAATTCAGAGGGTCTTTTTACTGAAAGATATCTCTTTGCCCTTCAGTAAAGAATGCCGTAAGAACAGCAGCACATATATGACAGGAACTAGCAATATAAAATAACAGAACTCAGTACTATATCAACAGCTATCAGCATAAAATAACAGAAATCAAATCTACAGTACTATTTTGGAGCTTGGGATGTGTGACTTTCATTCTTTACTAGGTAACATTTTTCAGTTTCTGTGATTTAAGTCAATGTTTAGTTCATTCACTAGTTTTATTTTATTTTTGAGGTTGTAAGGCTTGAACTTAGGGCCTGGGCACTGTCTCCACACCTCTTTGTGCTCTACCACTTGAGCCACAGCACCACTTCTGGCTTTTGAGTGGTATTTGGAAATAAGATTCTCATAGAGACTTTTCTTCCCAGACTGGTGTTAAGCCTCAGATGTCAGTCTCCTGAGTAGCTAGGATTATAGGCATGAGCCATCAGTGTCCTTCTGGTAACTATTTTAATGTATGTGAACTTAGAAACCTTTCTAAAATATCATCCATAATCAATCTATATGGAAATATAATTTCAGGGACTGAGGCTTTGTTGTTAATAGGGGTGTGCATGTGTGTGTGTGTGTGTGTGTGTGTGTGTGTGTGTGTGTGTTGTGGGGCTTGGACTCTGGGCCTGGGCATTGTCACTGAGCTTTTAAGCCTAAGACTAGCACTCTACCCCTTGAGTCACAGTGCCACTTCCAGTTTTCTAGTAGTTAATTGGAGATAAAAGTCTCAAGATCTTTGATGCCTGGGCTGGCTTTGAACCACGATTCTCAGATCTCAGCCTCCTGTGTAGCTAGGATTATAGGCGTGAGCCACTACACCCAGAAAATTTTCTTATTACATATAACACAACAGAAAATGTGTAAAACCAACAAAATTATGTATGTTATATGCACATATGAGAGAAAACTTCATCCTTGTTACTGAGTTCAAGTACTTAAAACTCATTTTTATTAGCATTCAATGATTTAAATTATAAACAAAGTGATCCAAATGAAACCTTTCTAGTGCACGTGGCTTTCCAGGTAAATAAACTTGAAAAAAATCACTTAATGTTTTAGCACAACATAATCCATTCAAGAGTATTTTGTAACTTTGAGGGAATATGAGAGAAAATTACATACATAAAATAGCTTTCTATTAAACTGAGCTAAATACACATTTGAAGTTAGCTATTTTTAGGCTAAAATCAGTCTTAAAACTTGGATAAATGTTGCTTATTTTTATGGTGTAAAGTGTTTTTCTCAGTAAAGTATTATTGTTCATTCTTCAGATTCAGCAGACTTAAATTAGTAAGTACTACAGCTGGGATCAGAAGATCTGAAACTTACCAAGAGCTCTCAGCACTGAAGTTGTGAGTGATCATAAAATCCTCACCAAAATCATTCCACTAAAAGCTCCATGTCAGTCTTTGAGCCTTGATGTTCCTGAAAGTAGGATTGAGATAAATTGAGGCGCATAGGTTTTCATTGAATCCTTCTCAGACTTCACCTTACCGTTGTGCTTTTTGAAGATTTTATAAAAATTTGGAAAACAGTATATACTAGAAAGACCACATATTCATGTATGAAAAAAGTCACAAATGAAACCTCACATTATATGGTTCATATGTCCTAATAAAAATATCCGTTAAAAAAAAAAAAAAAAGACTTGTCAAGCTGAGAGTTTGGCCTAGTGGCAAAGTGTTTGCCTAGCATACATGAAGGCTGGGGTTTGATTCCTCTATACCACATACATTTAAAAAAAAAAAACAAAACAGAAGTGTTGCTGTAGCTTGAAAAAGCCCAAGGACAGTGCTCAAGTCCTGCGTTCAAACCCCAGGACCAGCAAAAAAAAAAAACAAAACAAAAAAAAACCCAAAAGACTTTGCAATTGAGTATACTGGATTTTCTCTGTGGATTAGTGAAAACTCCTACTATTAACATGAGTTATATGTGGAAAATGGGGGCTTACTAATCAGAAGTTGTAAAACCTGTTCATATACTCTACACACACACACACACACACACACACACACACACACACACACACACACACACACACACACACACACACACACACACACACACCCTGGTTATAAGGTGCTAGCATTGGTGACTCATGCCTAAAATCCTAGCTGCTCAGGAGGCTGAGGATCGTGGTTTCAAGCCAGCTCAGGCAGGAAAGTCTATGAGGGTCTGATCTCCAGTTAACCACCAGAAAACCAGAAACGACATTGGCTCCAAGTGATAGAATGCTAGCCTTGAGTAAAAAAGTTCCGGCACAGCATACAGGCACTAAATTTAAGCCCCATGACCACCACCACCACCAACAAAAGATTATAAGGTAATGCAAAATTCTGGATAAATTTCCACTTTACCAGCCTGTTTTCCCACCAGTTTATTTTAACCTTGAATGTATAAAATAACAAACTGAACTTGGCAGTATTACTGAGAGCTTGGATACTTTTAAAGTATCTCTTTGTATAATTGATTTTTTAAATTTAGTTTGCATATTGTAAAAGTTAAAAAGAGCTTAGACATCTTAGCTCTTAAGACTATCTCAGACATCAAAACCAAACTATTCAGCCGGGAGTTTGGCCTAGTGGTACAGTGCTTGCCTAGCATGCATGAAGACCTGGGTTTGATTCCTTGGTTCCACATATATAGAAAAAAGCCAGGAGTGGTGCTGTGGCTCAAGTGGTAGAACTCTAGCCTTGAGAAAAACCCAACAAGCCCAGGATTGGAAAAACAAACAAAACAAAAACAAAAAAATGAGTGATTCCTTGCTGGGTGCCAATGGCTCATACTTGTAATCCTAGCTGCTCAGAAAGGGCTGAAGATTTGGGATCCTTGGTATTCCAGGCCAGCCTGAGAAAAGAGATCACTAGACCTCATCCCAATCTGGGTTTGGTGGCGTGAACCTGTCATGTTCCTGGCTACAGTCATAAGTGTAACAGGAAGACTGCAGTCCAGGCCCACCTGACAAAAACTCCCTGTCCTCCAAATAACTAGAGCAAAGGAAACTGGAGGTATGGCTTAAACAGTAGGACATCTGTCTAGCAAGTAAGTGCAAAGCTCTGAGTTCAAATCAAAGTACTGCTTCCCCTCCATACCTGAAAATCAAATGTGTGCTACACGCCATGGTGAGTCTTGCTGCACTCCCATAGAATGCTACCTTGCCCAATAGTTGTTTAAATATAGGTATCTATGCTAAGTGTTCATTCTGGATTTGACCAAAGTGTAATATTTAATTATTTCTAAGAAAGTTTATACTTCTTTTAAAAGAGAATCATTTGTTATTGATTTTTAAATGTGAAATTCAATACAAAAAAACACTTTCAAATGAGCTTTATAATTTAGATAGTAAAGTCATTTTACTGTGGAAAAATGTGATATTGCAATAAAATTTTTAGCAATTCCTACAAAACTTTGTTTTTATTGTATTTGTGGAATTCCAGCATCTGGGAGGAAGTACTGAAATGAAGGGAATGGTTTCTTGTCAAGGAGAAATAGCTGTGTGCTCTTCAAGCTGCACATAAGTCGTGTTAGTGTGTCAGGACACAGAAGTCATCTGATTATTAGATAACCTCAAACTCTCTCTTCCCTTTGTGATGCTTGCCCATGCTTAACAAGTGTTGCACTCCTGAACCATACCCCAGACCATAAACTATTTCTACTTGGCTCCCTCTCTCTCTTTTTTTCTCTCTCATAGTTGACATATGTCATTGTTTGTTTTAGTTACTCTGATTAAACATTAAATTAGTTGCTACTCAGTGAGCTTATTGTGAGTGACGGTTTCTAGGGAGCATCAAGAAGCAGACTGGAATTAAAACAAATGAGCAAACACTACCTCCTGTTCCTGTACATTACCCACTTGGAGAAAACCTGACTCTGCAGTCAGGGGATACTTCTTATTGGATGGTCCCTCATTGCATAGCAAACGATAGTATGTTTAACGACACTAAAGAGATTAAACACATTAAACTTAAGGGCTTATGATTTGTCATTTCATCCTATAGACATTTACAGCACCAGAATATGTGACCAAAAGAAAGCCTTCAAGAAAATTGGGGCAAGAATAGATTTCTGATTCTAAGCAGGATAAAATGTTTATGGAGAAACATTTCTTCTAAATGAAGAACTCTAATTTTTTGCAGAAACTCTAATCTTAAAGGCATATAGCTATCTTTTTTTTTAATGTTAGTCATGGGGCTTGAACTCTGGGCCTGGGTGCCATTCCTGACCTTTTCAGCTCAAGGCTAGTGCTCTACCACTTTAGCCACAGTGCCACTTCCGGTTTTCTGGTGGTTAACTGGAGATAAGAGTCTCAAGGACTTTTGTGCCTGCGCTGGCTTTGAACTGTGATGCTCAGATCTCAGCCTCCTGAATAGCTAGGATTACAGGTGTGAGCCACTGGCACCTGGCTGAAAGGCATATAACTATCTTAAATCAGAGGATTCAGATGGAAGGTTCTCACCTCAAAATCTCCTGCACATAAGCCTATTTTTTATTTTTTCACATGCTGATAATTTTTTTATTGTATTTTGTTTTCCGGGTGACATACAGAGGGGTTACAGCTACACTCATTAGGTAGTGGATACATTACTTACTTCTTGAACATTGTTACTCCTTCCCATGTTTTTCTCCCACTTTCATTTTTTTTAATTCAGGAGTCTTTTTAATTCCTGAATTCATAATCTTCATCAGTGTCTTAACCCTTTCAGAGATAGGAAACTCACTACCCACTCTGTAATCCTATCCATGGCTGGGACATCTGCCTCTCATGCTTTCACCACCTTTTACCTGTTCTATCACATGCATAGGTGAACTTCCCTGGCCGTTCCTGTACATTCATCAGTTACTCTATGCATCAAGTAGCTTTTGGTCCATGGTTCAGTATTTTCACTGACTTTGGCAATGTTGTCTGGAAATAATTTCATCCTGGAAATCCTGAGTGCCAGCATTACTTTTTGGTGGGCACCTAGGCTTGAATTTGGGCATTTGCTCTCACTTGAATTTTTTCCACCCACAGCTAGAACTCTACCACTTGAGCTATATCTCCAGTATACCTTTTGGCTACTTAATTGTAGATAAGAGTTTCTCAGACTTTCGGCTTGGCTCTGAACTAAATTCTCAGCCCTCAGCCTCCTGAGTAGCTAGGATTACAGGTGTGAGCCACCAGTCCCCAGCTCCAATGTCCTTATCCCTTCCCGCTTCCACTGTACTTGCTCTTCAACTCCAAGTCCATCCTCCCACTGACTCATTTTCTCTCCTTCCTCACTATCTGTCTTTCAGTGTTCTGTCTTTACTCGGTTCTCTTCCTAACCTCGAACCCAAACCCTAGTCAGCTGCTGTCCCTGCTTTGCTTTCCTTTTCCTAAATAAAAACCTCAGGCTCCTTAGTTGTCTCTTCCATTTGCTTATCATTGTTCCTCTGTCATCTGGACCCTATCCACCAGCTTAGATGCATAGAGGCATGCTATTGTATTTCTCTCTTCTTGAAAAATAAGCCTTTAAAAGCCTTCATACCTTTTATAATTATTGGTTTTCTCCATTTAATAATAAAGTAATCATTCTCACTTTCATCTTCCTTATCTTCTCTCTTTTCTCTCCCTCACTCCCTCCTCTTTCTCCTTCTCTCCCCCTCTCTCATCCTCCCCCCCTCTCTTTTCCTTTTTTTTTTTTTTTTTTTGGTTGGTCGTAGGGCTTGAACTCTGGGCCTGGACACTGTCCCTGACCTCTTCAGCTCAAGGTTCCCACCCTACCCCCTTGAGCCACAATACCATTTCCGGTTTTATAGTGGTTAATTGGAGATAAAAGTCTCACAGTCTGGCCAGTAGTGCCCAGGCTGGCTTTGAACTGTGACCTTCAGATCTCAGCCTCCTGAGTAGCTAGGAATACAAGCGTGAGCCACCACACCTGGTTTCTTTTCTTCCTTGTTTTAGTATTTTTAACTCTCCCTAGAGATACAGATGCACTAAGTCCACAATGCCAGGAGTGGCCCTAAGAAGAATGTAGCTGGCCTGGGTGTGCACCATAAGTTCATAGGCCTGTTTCTTCTGATGTGGGTTTGATACTGAAGCAGGATAACTTAAGGAAACAGAGGCCTGAAAGGAAACTCAGAAATAGGGTGTTCAGAAACATAGAAATGCTATCTTTGCTTCAAAGAGAGACAACAGGGTGCATTTCTTCCTCGCTCATGGATTAACAGCTATCTGACAGGATGCTCCAGAATGCAGATGGCAGGGAACCTCCTTCTCTCAAGGATAAGCATCTGTTTTTATGGCAGGACACCTTCTCATCTGGATACTCAGAGCATAACCCCAGGTGTGGTTAGGGTAAGCCAGACCCCTTGCCTTTGTCCTATAAATACCCCAACAGCCCAAGGAAGGGGGTGTCTGTGTCCCTCTGAGTGCCAGTGTGTGTGTGTGTGTGTGTGTGTGTGTGTGTGTATGTGTGTGTGTGTGTATCTGAGTCTGTCTCTCCATTTTTGTTTCACTGAATGTTTGTCTCTGTGTTTCTATCTCCTTATGAGAGCATCCATACTCCGATAGACTGTGCCCGCCTGTTTGTCTGCTTTTTTGTCTGTCTCATTGCCTGTTTGTTTATTCAGTAAAGCTCTACCAAGTTTTCTTACCATTGTGATATGTCCAGAAATTCTTTTCTTTTCTTTTCTTTTTTTGTCGGTTATGGGGCTTGAATTCTGGGCTGGGCGTTGTCCCTGAGCTCTTCTGCTCAAGGCTACCACCTTACTCCTGGAGCCACAGCCTGACTTCTCACTTTCTAGTGATTAATTGGAAATAAGAGTTTCCCATTCTTTAGTGCCCAAGCTGGCTTTGTACAGTGATCCTCCTATTTCAGCCTCCTTAATAGCTGGGATTACAGGCGTGAGCCACCACGTCCAGCAAGAGTGCCTATATTTAAAGGGAAGCTTCTCTAAACTTCACCTCAGTCCAATAACAATACACCCACTCATCCATATGTGTTTGCTTTAATTTGATAAGTTTAATTTGATAAGGTGGTAGTGTTCTATTTAGTTAATTATTTATCAGTCCAGATGGTTTTTGTTTACTTGCATAAACAAGATGTGGGGCATTCTGTTTGTGTACTCACCCTCAAAAATGGAGCAGCTTAGGTTAAAACTATTGCTTTGTGAATTTTAGTAAGTCAAGTCTAAGCATAGCCTGAAAGCTGCTGGCCCAGATAACAGAACAACCCAGAGCACGCCTGAGTTAGATCTCTGTCTCTGTGCTCTCCATCTTGTCCCTCCCCCAAGTGGGCATCTAATAGCATTAAGGAAGTCTTTAACACTAAACTTGCATTGCCAGGCCATGCCTGCTTTCTGGAAGCTGAGATCTGAGGATTGTGGTTCAAAGCCAGCTCGGGCACTAAAGCACGCGAGACTCTTATCTTCAATGAGCCACCAGAAAACCAGAAGTGGGGCTGTGGCTCAAGGGGTAGGGCATTAGCCTTGAGCTGAAGAGCTCAGGGACAATGCCTAGGCCCAGAGTTCAAGTCCCATTGCTGACAAATAAAATAAAATAAAATCCCTTTTCTTAGAATTAAAAATTAAGAAAGCTATTGGGCGTTCCTAGTTTCACAGCCCAATAAGCCCTTTGTCGTTAAGGAAGAAATCACATATTCCTGCCAAGGTTTTGGACTTTTCTGGGCAAGTGATTACCCAGGTTAGCAGATGGCAGTCACCAAATGCTAGTGGCTGGGAGACACCTGGAAGGTGCTGATTCCCCTTTACTCCAAGTCAGAGCAGGATGCAGCGCTTTGGAGAAGTGGTCTTCTCTGTACACAGATGGAGATCACTCTGCTTTTGGGGATCTTGAGAGTGCTTTCCTTTATTATGCAGTCTTAAGGACCTTGCAATCTATTAGGGAACTGAAATAACTATGAAACAGGAGCAAGTGTGTGAAAAGATCAAAGAGCTGCGCAACTGTATAAGAATGCAGACTTCCCATTTGGGTGTTTAAAGAAATATAGTAAATTCAGCAGTTGGAATACTGAGTACTGGATACTATATGCTAAAGAATAACTAAGAAAGCAACAGAGAGGATTATCACAAACAAAATATAGTGTTTGTATATCTGAAAGACTAGGATGCAATGAGTGCACAAACACACACACACACACACACACACACACACACACACACACAGTAAATGACAGGAAAGTAGGGTAGGCTGTTTCGGGGGTGGGGGATGCCAGTGAGAGCAGAGAATTTTCACGAACAATGAATGAAATTAGAATGAGGAAACCTGGTGAAGTAGTTTGATTTTTGTTGGGAGTTGGGGGGAAGGTAGGATGAGGGGGAGTGATGAAAGGAGTGAGAGTGACCTAGGATATGGTAAAGGAAATGACTCCCCACCCATACTCACACCTCTTCTATAATCAGTTTATGCTTAGAAAGGAGACAAAGCGTCTGCCATGTGTAGTGGTGCACGTGTAAAAGGAATGAGCTTCCTGATTGTTTTTCTTATTTCTCCTATGGCTTTATTCCAGACACAGACCTTTGTGGGTGGCCAGGATAGCTAAAATCAAGTGATAGAAATACCAATCTTTCTGGTCCAAAGAACTGAGGAAGAAGAGCCTCAGCGAGTTGGAAAGTGAGTGGGGAGGAGAGGAGAGAGCTAGCAAAGATGATTCCTAGTTCTGTGAACCCACATAATGTCATGTTCACTCTGAGCTGCCCTTGTGTGGGAGAGACCCAAAGAAGCAGCAAAGGCTTTGAGGACGGATCTAAGCTATGGCCTAAGTCTCAGTCTGACCTCTGAGATATGTGTCCAGGACAGACTGAGAAAAAGAATTTCATAGGATCGCACGTGTACAATGTAACTGTCACAATGCTCAAAATAAAATAGAATCAGGAAAATGTGACCAAATCCCAAGGGGATAGATATCTATCCTGAGATAGCAGGAATTCTATATTGAAGATTTCAGTACAACTTTTCAATGCTCTATGAGGTTAAAGACACTGGAAATACATGTAAAGATGGAAGTTTTCAACAAAGAAACAGATATCAACTGGACATCTTTGAACTAATAAGTGTAACATCAGAAATAAAATTCACTAGCTGGGCGTGGTGGCTCACACCTGTAATCCTAGCCACTCAAGAGGCTGAGAACTGAGGACTGAGGTTCAAAACCAGCCTGGGCACAAAATGACCTGAGACTCTTATCCCCAGTTAACCTCTAGAAAACAGGAAGTGGCCCTTGGGTCAAGGGTAGGACGGTAGCCTTCAGCTGAAAGGCTCAGGGAAAGCGCCCAAACCGAGGTCAAGCCCCATGACCCTCCCTCCCCAAAAGAAGGAATAAAATTCACTGAGTTGGGCACTGCTGGTTCACACCTGTAATCCTAGCTATTTTTTGTTCAAATACAGCCCAAGGAGAAAAGTCCATGAGATTCTATCTCTAATTAATCAGCAAAAGTCAGGACTAGGGTATAGCTCAAGTGGTAGAGTGCCAGCTGAGCAAGCAAGTTAAATAAGGTCTTGAATTCAAACCCCAATCTTTCCCCTCCTCTACACCCCCAAAAAGAAGAGAGTAATACTGGGACAACTTGAAGATAAACTGAGGAGATGAGAGAAGGAAGCATCAGGATGAGATCCCATATTCTTCACACACATGACAAGACAGGGTGGTGGTGGCCAGTCCAGGAACCACAGGAGAGGGAGAAGGTTCATGATGGTTAGATGAGTTCAGTTTGAAGGAATAAAGATAAATCATTGTGAAGATTGGTGTACCTAGAATTTGGTTTTGGCCTGTTAAATCTCATCTTGCCAATAGCAATACATTGGCCAAGTCCAGACTTCTTTGTCCAGAATTCAAATCTCTTTACCATGTGGACCTAGCCAGCTTCTCTCATACCATCATCTCCTTTTTTTTTTTTTCCTTATCAGTCCTGGGGCTTGAACTCAGGTTCTGGGCGCTGTCCTTGAGCTTTCTTGAGGTGAGCACTCTACCACTTGAGCCATAGCACCACTTCCTACCTTTTCTGTGTCAGTGGTACCGAGGAATTGAGCCCAGGGCTTTGTGCATGCTAGGTGAGCACTCTACCACTAGGCCAAACTCCCAGCTTTCTCATATCAGCTTCTATTCTCCTCATATGCCTTTTATTTCAACCATACCAAACTTTTCTCAAAGACACCTTTCCAAACTCCTTAATCTAAGTTATCTCCCTCTATATATCACCTTTATAATGGCAATAAACAGTTTAAAAAGTTCTTTTAAATCACAACCTATTTTCCTTTAATGTATTTAATCATTAAACTGAAAGTCTGTGAACTCCACGAAGATTGGAACTGTATCTGCTTTTTCTGTGCACTGTTTTCCCCAAATTTGGGAGAGCTTGGCTTACAAACACATATGGGCTCGCATATGCTCTCAGTCCAGCAAATTCTAAGACCCAGGTAGAATGTCATCTTCTCAGTGGAAATTTCTACAACTTTTCCAAGTGGAATTACTTCTACCCTTACACGTGTCATACTCACATACTGTTTTTCTCATTTCTCCCTCAATGTAAATCATGTAGCAAATTTTATAAAGAGCCTACCTAGCATGTGTGAGGCCCTGAGTTCAATGACCAGTACTGGAAAGAACACTACATATACTGCTGCCACTCAAAGTATACTTTCTGTCTTTCCATAGTACCTGAACTTTTTTTTTTTGAGACAAAATCCTGCTATGTAGCCCAGGCTGGCCTTGAATTCTAGATTCTCTTGGCCCAGCTTACCAAGCACTAGGTTTATACAAATGCACAAACAGGCACATAGGCCTTGTAATCATATTAGGACTTACTGAACATTTCCATGTACACATTGTGGAAATTATCTGAAAAGTTTCTCCAATAGTCTAAGCCAGAAATAAGACTTACAAGAACTGTAAGGTAGAGGGACTGGTGAGTAGAAAGCTGATTTCGGACACATTTCTGAGGTAAACTGGGAAGACTCGATGATCAAGTGGATGAAGCTGGAAAGGGGTTGCAAAGAATGATGAGATTAAGGGTTGTAGTCTGGGAGGCTAAGTGGACGAGAGGGAGTGATAGAGGACTGGGCTGGAGGAGGGAGACAGAGTGGATAGAAAGGTGTGTGAGGCAGGGAGGAAGAAAACTGATGAACATTTCAGATGAACAATGGAGAAGTTCTTATATCACATTTTGAGGCTAAGGTCCACGTGGTTAAAATTGAAGAGAAACAGGCTGGATCAGATAAAGAGGCAGTCGTTCTCAGAACTACGCAATGGAGTGGCAGCCTACTTGACTTCTACACAAGGACTGTATCTGAGGAGGAAGATTTGACCCAGATTTGTTTCTTGCTCATGACTGTTCCTGGAAGGCCAGGGATTTGCTGACTGATCTGGGAACACTGCTGTTTATTTCCACTTCTTTTCCAATTTTTAAATAAATTTTTATTGTTATAATAAAGTTGATGTACAGAGGGTTACAGATACATAAGTCAAGTGTCCAGTGCATTTGTTTTGGCACAATGTCACCCCTTTCCTCGCTCTCCCCAGTTTTTCCCTCCTGTCCCCATCCATAAGTTGAATAGCTCATTCTGAACATGTTATGCCTAAGTCTCAGGACGACCACCAAGAGACTACTGAGAGTCAGACGTTCCGAAATGCAAAAGCAAGGCTTTATTCAGGTGGGCTAGCTAGGGGCTCTGTCCTACCCTCCCATACAGCGGGAGCCCAGGAGGAAGCCCTGAACAGCTTTTCTACAGGGCTTTTAAAGGCAAAGACTACAGATTTACATCAACACAGCAATCAGCTATTGGAATGAGATAAGGTAGGGGTTAGGGACAGTTCAGGGCAGTTGGAGCTAAGGGGGATTCCTATACCAGTAGAGTCCTAATTAGCTGTCTAAGGGTAGTTTTATGGTTTTAGAAAACAAATGCCATCCCTTGAATTTACACCAGTTCTGGTTAATTTTAACACAGACAGGTCAGTTCCTGGGACTTAATGGTACCACCATTCAGTTTCTTTAATTTATGTGCACTTTTGGGTCACTCACAGTTTACATAAACAACAGAATGGGGGCGCTTTTTTAGCTCTTCAAACGTAGTGTCCAGTGAGTATCATTGTATTTCCACTTTTTTTTTTTTTTTTTTTTGCAGTCTTGGGGCTTGAACTCAGGGCTGGGCACAGTTCTTGGGCTTTCTCAAGAATAATGCACTACCACAGCATCCCTCTGCCTTTCTCTGCCTGAGGAGTGGAGGCCGGGGCTTCGTGCGTGCTGGGCGAGCACTGCCACCAGTATTTCCTCTTCATCAGTAAACAGGGCTGAGGTGCAAGCCGGGGAACAGACGGATAGTCCACGTGCGCACTCGCTCCCGCGGGAAACGTGACACGTGGACGGCGCCAAGCTAGGGATCTCGAAAAGTTTTCAAAAGGAAAAGAAGAATCTCTGGGCTCCCTCGGCTTCCCACAGCGTGGGCCCCACCAGCGGCCTGGAACCCTTGACTCGGCTCAGGCGACGCTGCAGCGCCCCCGGCGGCCACTCGGGGTAAAGGTCCTCCCGGCCGGATGCCCTCCGCGCGCGGGAGTCCTGCGGTCTCCTAGGCAACGCCGTCGACTTCCGGTCTGGAGCTCAGCCGCGGGCGGCTGGAGGAATCACTTCCTCCGCGAGGTTCGCGCGCCATTCTGCGAGGTGGAGCGTGAATGTCCGCTCTTCCCGGCACGGATGGGTTCCGAATTTCAGCCTCCCGAAGCCCTGCCTGCGTTCCGGCCCCTGGGCTGCATCTGGAGGGGCCGGGGCCGCGGGGCAGCGGCTTCACCGGGCAGAGGCCCCCGCACCCGCCGCGGCCGGGGCCTGCCTGGGCCTGGTGAGAGCTGGGGCGCCGCGAGCTGGCCTCCCCGCGGCCTCTCGCGCAGTTTTTCTCCACTATCCACTTTTAATCAGTTCTTCAGCTTTTGCTACCACAGTGGGCAAGGGTAGACATGCCTTTTGCCAACTCCCTAAGCTACACCTCCATTTAAAAAAATCTCAGAGCCGCGCGTGGTGGCTCACACCTGTAATCCTAGCTACTCAGGAGGATGAGTTCTGAAGATCAAGGTTCAAAGCCAGCCCAGGCACAAAAGGACTTGAGGTTCTTATCTCCAGTTAACCTCTAGAAAATGGGAAGTGGGGCTTGGCTCAAAGTTAGGGCGGTAGCCTTGGTGAATTGGAACTGATTTTTCCTTAACGGATCCAAGGAGTTTTCTTTGAAAGCCATCTAGTAGTTATTAAAAAAAAAAAAAAAGATGGGGGCGGGGAGGGAGAGTTTAAGATTTATATGTTGGGCAATACTTGAACTGTTTGCTTAAGAGCCTTCACAAACAGTGGCTGTTGCTAACAAAAAAGTAACATATAGAAATTGTACATTTACCTCCTTTGCGCATTTCTGGGCAGCGTGCAACCTAGGATGAGATGGCTGCTTGACTACTCAGTTATTTCTTCCCAGAATATTCTCAGGTTCTAAGCTGTTGAGATAACGTGGTTCCAGGTCCTTGTATTCATTCACAGACCTGTGAGGCAGCTTTAGCTGACAATGACACTTCCCCCTTTTGGTCAGTTTTAATTTTGACTAAAACTGTAAGCATTGACAGAACTTTCACTGGCATAACATATCACTTTTGCTTAAATATGGAATCCACACTTTATAATGGCAAAGCAGCTGAGTAATTCCTTATGCTTTCTTCCTGTTTTTTTGGTTAGTCGTGGGGCTTGAACTCTGGGCCTGGGCATTGTCCCTGAGCTCTTCAACTTAAGGCTACCGCCCTACTTTTTTTTTTTTTTTGTCCTCACCAGTGGCCTCGAACTCTTGACCCAGCTTCAGTGCCCCCAGAGGCCACTCCCAGTATGGGTCCTCCCTACTCAAAGCACTCAGTACATGGCTGCCCTCTCCAAAGGAATCCTGCGGTCTCCTAGGCAACGCTGTCCACTTCGGGTCCTAGGGCTTGAACTCAGGGTTTGGGCATTGTCCCTGAACTTCTGGTCAAGAATGCACTCTACCACTTGAGCCACAGCACCACTACTGGCTTTTTCTGTTTTTGTGGTACTGAGAAATGGAACCCAGGGCTTCATGAATGTTAGACAAGAACTGGACCACTTAGCCACATTCCTGTTAGCTATTTGATACACAAAAGAAGGCTGTGCTTTTCCTGACTTGAGGGGATTCAACACATCAGAGAGACTTGAGTATGGCTGTCAACAGGATATAGCTAGAAACTAAAGTATACTCCTTCATATATGATTTCATTAAGCAAACTGATCAGCTGATCTGGAGTCCACAGAATGAGAATCAAGGGCCAGGAGTGTGGCCTAGTGTAGAGTGCTCACCTAGCAAGCGTGAAGCCTTGGGTTCAATTCACTGGAACCACACACACAGAAAAAGCCAGAAGTGGTGCTGTGGCTCAAGTGGTAGAGTGATAGCCTTGAGCAAAAAAATGTCCAAGGAGAGTGCCCAGGCCCTGAGTTCAAGCCCAAGGTTGGCAAGAAGAAAAAGAAAGAAAAGCGTCAACAGTGTTCTAGCAGTAGTGGTCATTGTTTTTGTTCAGGGCATGATGTGATTAAAGCCCATTGTTGTCTGTAAGAGACATCTAGTTTTGTAGTTTGTTTTGTAACAAAGTCATGTTTAGTGGAGACCCACCAAACATGAAAATTAGAAAAACTTGAAATAGCCAAGGTTTACCATCCATCATTCAGGATGTCTATAAATCAACATTTTGAGTAGAGTGTAGAGAAACAATGATTTTGGACTGTATCTAGGGATTGAACTCAGGGCTTTCTGAATGCTAAGCTAAGTACATGCTCTTCCAAGTGATCTAATCTCCAGCACTTTAGCCAACTTGTATAATAGTGAAATCAAGGGTGTCTTAGGCAGAGCGTTTGATTTTGTTTTCAGTGCTGTACACAAACCTCCAGCATGGGCAAGGATAAGAGCTAATGCTAAATTTTGACCCTTCAGTTGGTTTCAGTTATCATTAACATTCTCACCTAATTTCCAGAGTTGGTTCAACACTTCTGAGCTGGGAGGGTCAATGCGCTACAAGATTTAAATTTCCCCCAACTTACAGGTTATCTTCAAATCCCATATATCTAGCATCCCACTACTGCCAAGAGTGAGTGCCAAGAACCTATTAGAAACTTTCCTTGGGGGAGATTATTTTATTTTTACATAATGTAAAGGGGCTAATTTTGGGTATTGAATGCGTTGGCTTACGGTTATGGGAAATAAGGAAACTTGGAGGGAAAATGTATTCAGGAGATAGGAGTGAACCACACTATGAGTAAGATTCAAACAAATGATATTGAACAGAGGAAACATTCTCTGCAGAACCAGTGTAGTCTTTGGGGCTGGGATAGAGTGCCACCTAGTGATGACTGAGCAGAAGCAATTAGTTTGTTACCAGTAAATCACAAATCTATAAACAGAAATTTACTGTGAACTCTTAATAAGCATACTGTAAGGATACCTAACCTTATTTACTAAAAAAAGTTACTGGATTTGAATACTGTGGAATTATATAAATAATTGCTTTGTCCACGCAGATATTTTCTGGCTCTTATATATTCATAATTCACCAAAGCAGTCACTCACTGGGTATGTTTTATCTCCCCTTCCCCCTACCCTTCCTTTTCTGTGCTGGTATTAGAGCTTAAACTCAGAACCTTGTGTTCACACTTAGCTTTTTCACTGATGGCTGGTGCTCTACCATAAGACCTATGACTCCATTCAGGCATTTTGCTGTTTAATTGAAGATAAGTTTTGTAGACTTCTCTGCCTAAGCTAGCTTTGAGCTGTGATCCTTGGATCTCAGCAACTTGAATAGCTAGAATTTCATGTGGGAGGTAATTTTTTACAGTTGGCACTGACTGCTTGTTCATTGGAAGTGTAAGGAAACAGGAGCAGTGATGTCTAGAATGTCAGAAGCACTCTCCTCTCTTCCTGATGGGGCTTCAAGGTGACTTACTGGGAACAGAGAGCAGCCCTGGCAGGAATTATTCCCATTCTCCTTTGCCAAAGTCATCCGCAAATGTGGTGCCATGTATTTTCCTATAAGGGAGGGGAGAGGAGGAGAGAATAGATAAATGGTGGGAAATGGCAGAGATAGTTTCATCTGTGGTGTCGGGAAGACCATCAAACGTACAATGTCACCAGCTTCTGGGGGAAACCTAACTGGACAGCTTTACATATACTCCCCAACAGATGTGTGTGGTGTCCGGAGTGTGGAGGGGCCGCTTTGAGTTGAGAGATGTAGACATAAGATTCAAGGTCCAGAAGTTTGCTGAGAGATTCACTGGGTACGATCACTTCCACAAGAGTCCAGGGCAGTCACTTACTTAATGAGATTGTTTCCAAAAGACCACATCAGGTTCTAGATCATTCCCTCCTGTTACCATAAGTCATGAAGGGCCACTTTGACCTAGTGAAGATGTGCTTCACATAATACACTAAAGCCTTGTAATCCCCAGTCAGGTGAGCCTGGGGGAGGGAGGGTGCTGCATGAGATTCTATTAGGGGCCTTAGGCTACTTCACCAAAGCCAGTCTTTGCTCTCCAGTGGAACTGGGTCTGGTTAACATCACTTGTTAATATCTTGGATGAAGGTGTTACAATCTATTCAGTTGGTTTTGCCCAATAATTACAACACAGTGGTCTTGGAAATTTGCAGGGAAATGAGCAACCCCACCAAAGATTCTGCAGGAACGCTCCATGAGAAAGGCACATGTGCCAGTGGCCACCGTCCCAGACTCAGTCTTGTCTGCACAGAAGCTTCCATTCAAGCAGAAAATACGCATGGAAGCTGGCAAGGGAGTGAAACCCACCTGTATGCATTCAAACACCCCAGTGGGTGTCAGAGTATAATGGTTAAACATTCATTGTTCTGCTAAAAGTATGGACTTGACAAACATTGATTAGAGATATTTATTCCACCAAATGTTTTTTGTCATGACAGATTTAGTCTTCCATAAGGAGTCTTTGAATGCAGGGCTTCTAATTACAGGAGTTGAAGCCAGGTATGATGGCTCATACCTGTAATCCTAGCTACTGAGGAAATGGAGATGATGGGAAGACTGCAAAAGGCCCGTGGTGTGGCTCAGCTGGTGGAGGGCTGCCAGCGAGTGCTATGCCCTAAACTCAATCCCCAATACCAGCAAATAATAACATAAGCAGTAGCAGAACCCTTAAAGACTCAGCAAGGCTCAGGTCACACCTAGCAATGGACTTAGATATTATTCAATGTGAATTTTGGGGTGATGTGATAGTTTGGTCTCTGAGGCTTCTGATTGCTGTGCAGGCATTCTGCTCACACTTCTAGCCCCGTTTTCTGATGGGATCCTATCATTGTGTCCAGAGTTGGCTTGGACAGTGATCCTTATATCTACTTCTCTCATCTAGTTGTGATGACAGGTACACATCACTATGTCCAGTTGTGTTGTTAAGATGGGGTCTTGCAGGTTTTTGCTGAGGCTAATCTGAAATCCAGTTCTTCTGATCTCTACCTCCTATGTATCTGGGATTACAGTTGAGAACCACTGGCCTGGTCTTAAAAATATGTCCAGTTGAGGTATTTAGTGTTGTTTATCAAATATGTTATATAATTAGGCTTGGATTAATCTTATGCAGTTCATTCAAATTGCATATCTTCACAATTTCAGTGCTTGCTGACTTAGTAGGAAAATCTGCAAGTCATTCCCTTAGTATTTAATTAATTGTTTTGCTTGATGTTTGGTTAAACATCAAACTGATGTTAAACACTGTGAGGCCTTTAGTTTAATCAGTATTCTGAGAATTCTTAACCCAGTCTTGAGTCTTAATGTTATCAGAACCCCACACCAGATTAAACAGCTCTGAACTACAAGACTTAAAATGGCTGTGGTTAGGAACTGATGAGAGTTCATTACAATGGTGAGACAACTGACATGTGGGGCTTGAACTTAGGATCTGGATGCTGTCCCTGAGCTTTTGTGCTCCATTAGTGCTCTTCCAGTTTGAGCCACAGGCCCACTTCCTGTTTTCTGGTGGTTAATTGGAGTTGAGTCTCACAGAATTTCCTGTCTGGGCTGGCTTTGACCCACAGTCCTCAGATGTCAGCTCCTAGCAGCTAGGATGATAGGCATGAACCACAACATATTTTATGAGAGAGGCATTACTTAAACTCCTGGGTTCAACTGTTTCTCCTGCCTCAGCCTTGGCCACTGTGCCATGTTCTTGTATATGATATAAAAATGTAAAGATATGGTCCGGAGGATAGCCTAGTGTTAGAGTGTTCTCCTAGCTAGCATGTATGAAGCCCTGGGTTTGATTTCTCAGTGCCACATACACAGAAAAAGCTAGAAGTGAGTGGTGTGGTGAGGGCTCAAGAGGTAGAGCTCTAGCCTTGAGAAAGCTCAAGACAGTGCCCAGCCCTCAGTTCAAGCCCCAAGACTGGCAAAAAAAAAAAAAAAAAAGACTAAAGAGGGCCTAGAGTGTGTCCTTATGGTAGAGTGCTTGCCCAGAATGCATAAAGCCCTGGGTTAAATTCCTCAGTACCACACACACAAAAAAAGCTGGAAGTGGTGCTGTGGCTCACGTGGTAGAGCTCTAGCCTTGTGGAAGCTCAAGGACAGTGCTCAGATCCAATACTGGCAAAATTTAATAAGAGTCTGGGGGGTGTGATTCAAATGATTAAATACCTGAGCAGCAAGATGAAGCTTTGAGTTCAAATTCCAGTACTATGATTTTCATGAATTTCATATAATTTCTGAAATGTTTATTAATAACATCCATATAAGCATGACTCAAAGATATTTTAACATGATTTATTATTTGACAATGATTCTCATATAAAGTATTAATGCAGTTAATTCCATATATCTCTTTTCATAAAGGAAGCTTTTTGAGCTATCCCAACATACCATCTGGAAAATCCCAAAACTAATTCTTTGGCAAGTAAAAGACTTGATTTGATTTTTGGAATTCATCAAAAAATTATCAAAGATTGGAAACACTTTAGTACAACATCGCACATATAGTAAACAATAGTCTTTCATTTACCCAAAGTGATATCAAAGGCAAATATAGATATTTACATAATTGTTGGAGAAAACCAGACATTCTTGGATCTTTTTTTTAACCAAGAGCACATCTTATATTCCTTGTACTGGACATTCTCTCCTCTTATTATTAATAATTTTAGTTTTATCTACTAATTAAAAACTTTAACCCTTGATGGTCTTAATTTCCAGTGAACAGCTGAAAGGAAACCATTGTAAATGTGATGGTCTGGATCTATTTTTTTTCTTTTTTGACCAATAGAACAAAATTTCCTGCCCAATAGTTAAAAACCTTGGCTTATATTTACAAAAAAGAAAAGCTTTGAAGACTCTCTCATTTGCTGAATCTCACAAAGAAGAGGTCTGTCATTCATTTACTGTTTCCATGCATCTGTGTACTAATTGCAGAGTACATCTCATGGACTTCATGGTATTTGGGCCCTTGCTTGTTAATTTAGTGTCATATAGGGGAAAACTTTACCGCTTTACCACCACCAATATAGGTTTAACATGTTGTAGTAAGGTAACCGACTTTTCTCTGTTTCAAATTATTTTTCCCATCATTTTTGTGACTAATGTTAATCGAAGTGCCAAAAACTGAACTCTTCAGATTTGGAGACAGCCATTTTCAATGCTGCCTGCTTACCTGTGGCCACTGCCCACCCACAATGCAGTTAGGGACATTTAGTCCAATGTCATTTAGTCCTGTTTTGTTTTGTGTTGTTTTTTAAAGTGCAAAGGAACTTAGCTTAAAATGCAGCTTCAGAGAGCTCAGACCAAAGGGTTATCCTGGCCATGCCCCAGTATCTGCGGGACACCAGCACGCAGAGTGCCTTGGAACGTTCCATCCATCTGTGGGCCTGAAGACAGAATTAAGCTCCCATATCTTGAGGGTATCTGTAAAAGAAAAATTTCAGACAAATTCAATGTAGCCAAGTTATCCGAAGAAAGAACCAATTCATAAATTGACCAGTACCCTGAGCCAGTAAAGATAGAGATAAGTTTCCATCTTGCAAAGTGAAGCAGGAAAGATTTATAGGCAGAGAAAATAAGTGACTTCTAGAAATGTCAGGACAGGTCAGCTCTTAGCATTTGTTGAGATATGTTGCAACAGCCTGTTATACATTAAAAGTGACTCGATCACCTATAATTGCTATGCCTGGCCATGGTTTAGATATTTGTATTTTTAAATTTCTTTAATCACTAAGTAGTTTCTCAAAGGGCTTTCTAATTCAACATGTCAATGTATAAGTATAATGCGGTTTTTTAAATTTTTTTATTTTCCAGTCCTGGGGCTAGAACTCCTGGCCTGAGCACTGTCTTTGAGCTTTCTCCTCAAGGCTAGCACTCCTGCCACTAGAACCACAGCACTTCCAGCTTTTCTGTGTATGCAGTACTGAGGAATAGAATCCAGGACTTTGTGCATGGTAGGCAAGCACTGTACCACTAGGCCAAACTTCCAGCCCTGTATAATGCATTTTTAAAAGGCTTAAGTGTTTGTTATGAGAAGATATTTTTCTAGGTTGCAATTTGTCAGTGTAATAGTTTGGAATGTATGCAGACAGTTTTAGGCTAAATTTAATTTATCAGAACACATTGTTGTTCAGTAAAATTTTGTGAAAGTCATTCTATACATGTTTATAAATATGAGCATGACTACAAATACGCTTGTTTCTTTCTTAGAAAATAAGGAATGCTGAAGGAAAGCTCCTGATAGCTTTGAGGTTTCTTAGAAGAAATTGAGATTTAGAACTACTTAAATATTTGATGGCTTGCATAATGTGATTTGTAGTTTAGAGGAAGGACTCTCTCTATATTTGTTAGCAGTAGTGAGATTTGAACCTAAGATCCTTGTGCTTGCCAGGCAGGTACTCTACCACTTTAGCCACGTCTCCACTCCTTTCTGCTTTTAAATGTCTTGCCTTTTTGCCTAGAGCCGGCCAGAACTGTGATCTTCTTACTCATGGCCTTACACAGAGAGGGGATAAAAGAAGTAAGCCACCATGCCTGCTTAGTTAAGATGGTCATGACAGCTTCTTCGCAAGCTGGCTTTACAAACAGCTGAGGTTACACACATGTGCCATTATTATTGGTTTAATAACATAAAAATGATGTTTTAGTAATTTAAAAATTTAATATTTGAATTATATTATTAGTACATACAGATGTTTGAGAATATTATTGTCATTTGACTAATATATTTCAATATATATGTAAATGTGTGTGTATCTGTGTGTGTATGTTTTAAGAATAATTTTAGGGGCCAGGAGTTTGGCCTAGTGGTTAAAGTGCTTGCCTAGCATGCATGAAGACTCAGGTTCGATTCCTCGGTATCACATATAGAAAAAAGGCAGAAGTGGTGCTGAGGCTCAAGTGGTAGAGCTCTAGCCTTGAGAAAGTCCAAGGACAGTGCTCAGGCCCTGAGCTCAAGCCCAGGACTGGCAAAAAAAAAAAAGAAAAAAAAAGAATAATTTTAGGGGGCTAGTAATGTGTCTTGGTGGTAGAATGTTTGCCTAGCATGCATGAAGCCTTGAGTTTGATTCCTCAGTACCATATAATGAGAAAAAAGCTGGATATGGTGCTATGGCTCTAGTGATAGAGTGCTAGTCTTGAGCAAAAGAAGCTTGTGGACAGTGCCTAGGTCCTGAGTTCAAACCCTAGGACTGGCAAAAAAATAATAATTTTAGGGTCTGGACTCATAGCTCAGTTAGTAGAGTGCTAGCTAATGAGTGAACACATCAAATCCCTGTTTCAGACCAAAGGAAAAAAATAGTAATAAGACATTCCATCAGCTCTCAATACAGCAGCTTTTTTTTCAGATATTGTTCACAGAGGAAGAGCATTACAATAAAAAATGAAAGGAATTAGTCTTTTTTTTTCAAATTGAGTGCTGTGGATGGAAGAAAACCCATGGGAGTATGTAGCTCTAATAATAGAAGTATTATCACACATTTAAAGCTTTTTAACTTAATATTTATATTATTATTATAAAGATAATGTATAAAGGGGTTACAGTTACATGTGAGATAAAGAGTATATTTCTTGGGGCCTGGAGTTTGGCCTAGTGGCAGAATGCTCCCCTAGCATGCACGAAGACCCGGGTTTGATTCCTCAGTACCACATACACAGAATAAAAGCTGGAAATGGTGCTATGGCTCAAGTGGTAGAGCTCTAGCCTTGAGAAAGACCAAGGAGAGTGCTCTGGCCCAGAGTTCAAGCCCCAGGACTGGTAAAAAAAAAAAAAGAGTACATTTCTTGGGGCTGAGAGTTTGGCCTAGTGGTAGAGTGCACCAAGACCCAGGTTTGATTCCTCAGTACCACATACATAGAAAAGTAAGAAATGGTGCTGTGGTTCAAGTGGTAGACTGCTGGCCTTGAGGAAATCCCAAGAACAGTACTCAGGCCCTGAATTCATGCTCCAAGACTGGCAAAATAAAAAGTAAGTACATTTCTTGCCAAGTACAGTGGCTCAGGCTTGTAATCTTAGCTACTCAGGAGGTTGAGATCTGAAAATCATGGTTCAAAGCCGGCCTGAGCACTGAAGTCCATGAGACTCTTATCTCCAATTAACTACCAGAAAACTGGAAGTGGCCCTGTGGCTCAAAGGGTAGGGTGGTAGCTTTGAGCTGATGAGCTGAGGGACAATGCCCCAGCCCAGAGTTCAAGTCCTATGATTGACCAAAAAAACAAACAAAACTCCAAGAATCCCAACCATCTTTCATTTCAAATGATAAGTAAAATAAAAATAATAAATAACTTTTAAGAATGTGTTACTAAGTTTGGTGCCAGTGGCTGGCTTGCACCACTAATCCTAGCTACTTAGAAGGCTGAGATTTGAGGATCACAGTTTGAAGCCAGCCTCGGAAGTAAAGTCCATGTGACTCTTACTTCCAATTAACCACCAAAAATCCAGAAGGGGTACAGAGTCTAGTCTTGAGCAAAAAAGCTCAGGGATCATACCCTGGCCTTGAGTTCAAGCCCCAGGCTGAGCACACTAAATAAATAAATATCATTGTGCTACTGTCTCAACTACACAGAAAAGAGAGATTGCAGTTTGAGACCTCCGGAGTGTTTGTCGTATTTCATGCCATGATTTCAGCTATTTGGGAGGCAGATATAGGAGGACTGCATTTTGACGCTGGCACCCAGAAAAAAACAGTAATGCTTTATCTGAAGAAGGAAAACAATAACTAAAGCAAAAAGGGTTGGAGGTATCATTGATAGTGGTAGAAATATCCCTTAGAGTGGTAGAGAATTTGCTTAGCAAGTAGAAGGTCCTGAGTTCAAGCCCCCATATGAACAGAAAGGAATGTGCCACAAATTACATATATAAATTTAAATATACGGGGCCAGGAGTTTGACCTAGTGGTTAAAGTGCTTGCCTACCATGCATGAAGACCCGGGTTCGATTCCTCGGTACCACATACATAGAAAAAAGCCAGAAGTGGTGCTGAGGCTCAAGTGGTAGAGCTCTAGCCTTGAGAAAGTCCAAGGACAGTGCTCAGGCCCTGAGCTCAAGCCCAGGACTGGCAAAAGAAAAAAATTTAAATATACCTAATTTTTAACACTTTATAAAGAATACCGAATCTTATTGATCCAGAGGGATTTTGTTGTCATTTTTAACATCTCTAAAATCAGAACTAAAAAAATAAAATTGGAACTATCTAAAATTAATTATTTAATCTTATAATCAAATTAATCCATGGCTTTTTTTCTCACACACAAACATGTATGTATAATGTAGAATTTTTTATTTCTTATTAGTTTTAAGTAGTTCCTCAAAGGGGTTTCTGTTTTATTCTTGGAAATCCAATATTATCTAAATTTGGAGTTTGTAGTGTCTTCAGTTTTTTTTAAGTCTTTTTATTTCACATTGGTGGTTATTCAATCCTTGATTTTGCCTGTACTAGCAAGTGTTCCCCCACTGAGCTAAGAGGAAAGGTAATTTTTTAATATTTTTTATTGTAATTAATAAAAGGGTTACATGATATTTGCCAGATAGAAGGTGCATTAATTCACATACATTGATACCCTTTCACATGTCTTGGTACCCATTACCCTCCCCTCACCCCCCAGGAAAGGTAATTTTTATTGTTCATTTTCTCTCCAGCGATGCTGTCATGGGAATTAGACGCTGTTCTGATTGTGGAGGCTAGTTGAAGGTTACCACACTAGTAGCAGAGCTGTAGGCAGCCCCACTAAGGTCCTCTACCTGACGGTTTCCTGGGCCTTGCTTTTTTATTTTTTTTAATTGTCAGGATAATGTATAGAGGGGTTTCAGTTACATACGTCAGGTAGTAGGTGCATTACTTCTCACACATTGATACCCCTTCTCATGTATTTGTCCCCTTTTCCTTCTCAAAACCCCCTTCCAATCATCTTGTTTTTCCCCTTCCCTTTCCTATTTCAAATAAACAAATAAATGTATGTACAATATACCAAGTAACAAAGTCAGATACAGTAACAATATGAGATTAACCCAAAGGGCAACAAAAGAGAAGAGAAATAACATAGTACAAAAAGAACAACAATCACATAAGATAAAGTTCTTGTTTTCATATCCTAGAGTTCCTTTCATTTAGTCTCATCCTATATGACCTTATGTATCTAGGTTTTGAGCTATTGTGATCCTCTGCTAGGAGAGTCCTAGATGTGTACTAATTATTACAAATGAGGGAAACCATTGAGCCTATGTTCCTTTGGGTCTGGCTTACTTCACTTAATGTTATTTTTTCCAAGTTTTTTCATTTCCTTTCAAATGGGCCTTGGTATTTTAAGACGATCTTCCACTTGTTTGTTTATTTTTGCTGGTCCTGGGACTTGAACTCCTGGTCTAGATACAGTCTCTGAGCTTATTTTGCTCAAAGCTAGCTCTCTACCACTTGAGCCACAGCACTACTGGATTCTGGCTTTTTCTGGATTGGTTTTTGGAGACTCACAGACTTGCCTGCCCTGGCTGGCTGTGAACTGATTGTCAGATCTCAACTTCTTGAATAGCTAGGATTACAAGAGTGGGCCAGCAGCACCCGGCTTGTTCCCTGATTTTGAATGGGGGTAACATCCTGCACATGATAAGTCAGATGAGAAGTTTAATTTACAAAGAGGCACCATCTTTCCCAGGGATTGGAATAGGTGCCCAGCCATCATCCAGGGCTCCTGCTCCCTAAATGTGAAGTACTTGGGACACCAAAGTAAAGATGAGAAGGTGACTTGAGGGCCAAGAAGTCAGGGATGAGAAAAGGACTTACTGTGAGAATAGACAAACTGATGTGGCCATCCTTGCATAAATAAATGCAAGTGATGTTAGATTTTGGATACTGTATTGCATTTAATTTCTGATTGCAATGTAGTTTTTTGTCTCATGCATGTACATAAATTTGCTTTTGAAAAGAAGTTGCTTTGTTTTGTGTTCAGTGAAACACAGAAACTTTCTTGACCACGGATGATTTATCTTCTAGGTCCACTATAGCATTGGTTCCGGTTAATAATGGGCAACTTTGTAGAGGGCTGATGAAGGTATTACTAGCCTCTTGCTCTTTTTGAAAGTTTACACTGGATAATGCATTCGGATTCCACAATCCAAAATGTAAATTGCTATTGTGCTAGTCAGTTTTCTGCTAGCACCACAAATACCAAAGATAATCCACTTACAGAGTTGTTTTTTTTTTTTTTGCCAGTCCTGGGACTTGAACTCAGGGCTTGGGCACTGTCCTTGAGCTTTCTCCCGGCTAGCGCTCTACCACTTGAGCCACAGCACGACTTCCAGCTTTTTCTGTGTATGTGGTACCAAAGACGCAAGCCCAAGACAGGCACTTGACCACTAGGCCATACTCCCATCCCTGGAGAAAATGTTCTGGTTTCAACACATAGCTTTGGAGTTCTGGCCCCTGATTCCTTGCTCTTTTGTTTTTAGACCCCTAACAAGGCAACATCTCATGACAGGAGCATGTGTCAGAGTAAAACTTCTGGCCTTTTCTGTGTATGTGGCATGCCAGGCAAGCACTCTACCACTAGACCACCTAGCATTATTTTACTTTTTTTTTCTTTCTTCTGCTTTTCTCCTTTTGTTGTTATTTTTTACTTCTGTACCTTTTGTTTTGTATATAAGGTATCTGTTTTGGGGATGGTAATCGGAGCATAGAAATGGTAGGACAAAGGTAACAAATACAGCAGATACTAGACACTGTCAAAAAGGAGCTGTACACTTTGTGGGGGAGGGTGGTTGGGTGAGAAAGAGAAAATGAGGGAAGAGGTGACACTGTTTAAAAAGAAATGTAAGGAGTAAATTGTTCCAAAACAAGAAGAGGAGATTGCACAGAAGAAAAAGTTATCCCAGAAGACACTCAAGAAACAAAAATAAGTTTAGCATAAAGTAAATGGCAATAGATGAATGAATGTTGGTTATCATTATTAAAAAAGAAATGTACTCATTATCTAACTTATGTAACTGTAACTCCTGTGTACACCCTTATAAGAAAAAGAAAGAGGGATGAAGCCAAAACAAGCTATAAAGACAGCGGGGAAAATATTGGGAGCAGACATTGGGTTCCCATGTCTTGAATAGCCTACCACTAGGGCTTTGCTGACTTTAGCTGCTCTCTTTGGCTGGTTCTGTCTACTATCTGTATTTCATGTGTCTCCCCGTGGTTTCCTCTGTGCTCTGCCTCCAAGCATTGCCCTGTAAGACGCTGTTTGCCGGCACTCGGATCCTGCTACATACCATTGGATCATCCAGGCTTGTACTTGGAATCTGGGTGGAAGCCTCTTAACACCACATTCTGAATGTCTGCAAAATCAGAGTCCCATAGACAATGCTGGGGTCTGCTGAGCCATACTGTCACGAGTTATACCCGGAACATTTCGACCATGTCTTACCACACAGACACCAGGAAACCAAAACACAGGTTTTCGTGGGGGAACCAATAGTGCCACAAGTTTGATGCTGTCTAGGGTTCCAGTTTGTTTTCTCTTCCAAAGAATTAAAGGACAGAAAAGTGTTGAAAGCAGAAGGAGCGGGGGGAGAGGGGGTGATGTTGTTGTTGTTTGTTTTTGTTTTTCTCAAAAGAAACAACAAGAGGAGAAGTGAATGTAACCGCAAAATGAACTCCTTGCACCAGGAAGGATCCCAGAGCCAGGCATGCCCAGTCTCTCTTCAGGCCTCTCCATGCCCCTGGCGGGATTGGGCCTCCTGATTGATTGGTGGCGCTCTCTCTTTCTCTCGGGGAGGGGGGGTGCGGGGTGAGTGTGGGCTGGAACTCCCACACCCCACGTCCATCTTGTTGAGTCAGTTTTGGAGCCACGTTGATTATTTCTGGTCTGCTGATTACGGAAGCTGCTTCGTTAATGTTGTCCCCTGACTTCAGTGGCTGAAGTCACTTGTCAGGGTAAGGTCGGAAGTGGTGGCTGGGTCACCACGCAGCCGCCATCGTGGCCAACCTAGTACACCGTCTCTCGACGCATTCGTTGCTGCACAGACGCCCATTTTAGTGAATGGCGTTTTCACTCACTCGCTTTAGGGCTTGCCAACTGCAAGAATTGTTTCATTCTGAGGGCGAAATCTACAAAACCGAGTGGCCATCTATTTGGTCCAAGTACCCTATGTGTTGTTGTTGTTTAAATGAATGTGAAGTCAACGTGTGCTGGTCTGGGGGGCTCAGCGTCTTGGGCTGCACGTGCACAGCGTCGTGCAAGAGCTTTTGAACCTCAACAGCGGGGTTCCCGGGAACTTGCCTTCCGCACTGGCCTCTGGAACGCTTTGGAAATCGGACCAGACTTGGGTGGTGCTACTTAGACTGCTCTGGGATAGCCTTTGCTGATATTTGACTTGGGTGTGTTCCGGTTTCTGTGGAATTCCACTCGTGTCCATCTCAGCCGCTGGGAGAGGAGGAAACACTGGATTACTCCACACGTGCGCGGCCGCGGCGGCTCGCACTCCTGCCTCGCGGAGGCCGGGCTGCCCCGCCGTCCACCCCAGCCCCGTGCACAGTCCCCACACGGAGCTGCGCCCGGGAGGCTCCGGTGCCGCCGAGGGGCGCGGGCGGAGCGGCCCGGGTGCCCGGGGCGGAGCTCCAGTGGGGTCCCCCTGCGGGGGCCTGGACACCCCAGGACCGCGGGACGCGAGTCGGCTCTGCAGAGGCGGCCGTGCCGAGGCCGCACTTCCGGCCGTCTCCGCCGGGGGCGCCCGTGCGCCGGCGTCTGCGGCCCGGGCGGGGGAGATGCTGAGGCAGGAAGGAGGCCTCGGTCCTCCCGGGCAACGCGGCCGACGCGGTTCTGGCTGAGGAAAGGCGCCCGGTCCGCCTCGTGACGCGAAGGGGTTGTGCAAGATGCCGTGGGTGTGTCCGCGGCTTGCAACACCCGCACGTTCCAAAGGCCGCGGTGTCCGGGCGGGGAGACCGAGCTCCGGGAGGGCTGCGCCGGGCGGTGCTGCTGGGGCTGGAGGGGCCGCGGCGAGCACGGAGCCGCCGAGCTGGAGATGGAAGTGGAGCTGCGCGGGGCCGGGGCCGGGGCCCCCGCTGCCGGACTGCGGCTCCAGACCGAGGTCCCTGCGAAGAACGAGCCGGAGGCGGCGGCCGCCTCGGGGCCGCGCCGGGCCGGGAGGCTGCGGCTCTGGTTCCCCACGCTGACCTTGTACCTGGCCTTCCTGGGGCTGGTGAGAGCCGGGGCTGCGCCCGCAGGCCGGGGTCCCCTCCCCTCCCGCCCGCAGGCCGGGGTCCCCTCCCCTCCCGCCCGCGCGCCGGGGGTCTCGGGCGCTGTGATCGGTGATCGGCGGGGCTTCGTGTCACATTCCGATCGACAGTCATTGGCTTTCCCGGTGACAACTTATTCCCCCCCCCACCCCCCCGCGGTGGAAAGGCACGAGGGTGCTGGTGCTGGGAGCTGTTCTCCACATCCTACATTATTACACAGAAAACCAGTTTTTATCATGCTTGTAGCATATTTCAAAATACACAGAAAAGAAAAGAAAAAGAAAACAACTTACACCAGGCTCCAGCCAGCAGCTAACACTATGATCTTAGCTACTCAGGAGGCTGAGATCTGAGGATCACAGCTTCAAACCTGCTCAGGAATGAATGCCCACGCCACTCTTACACCCAATTAACCACCCAAAAACGTGGGAAGTGGAGCTGTGGCTCAGGTGGTAGACTGCTAGCCTTGAGCAAAACAGCTCAGGGACAGCATGCAGGCCCTGAGTTCAAACACCAGGACTAGTGCTCATGTGCACACACACACACGCATCACAGGAGCACATATGCTATATATGTGTATGTAAGTTTAAAGTTATATAGTATAATCTTCTTATCACTGTCGTCATTATCGTTGCTATTATTTTGCAGTGCTCCTGTTGAAACCTGGACTTACACCTAGTAGGCAAGGACCATACATCGCACTCCTATCCTAACCCCAACTCTGTTAATACACAGTAGTCTTCTAAGGTTTACTCCACTAGGAAAAACTGCCACGAAAAGACATCGTTTCAAAGAATGTTTGAAAAAGAGGGTTTTCAAAAGAAGGAAAGCAATTTGGTCTATGGCGCTGGTGCTGTTAGAATAATGGTGCATTCATTATCCTTACAGTAATTCTCCTGTGTTTCTCTACATTGCGTTGTATCCTATCTCCACTTTTCTGTAGTGGATACAAATTAGATGTAGATTATTTTACTTTTAAATACAACTTTTGGTTTTCAATTTCAGGGAATAATTGTGGCTATACTGGGACCCACGTTTCAAGATCTGGCCACTAATGTGAACCGTAATATCAGCAGTCTTTCTGAAATATTTGTGGGTCGTGCTTTTGGATATTTATGTGGCTCTGTGATCGGAGGAGTTCTTTTTGACTGTATGAATCAGTTTTTGCTTTTGGGTGAGTGAATATAATTTTGTTTTCTAATTATTGTATAGGTTATGAACAGGGAGGTTACCTTTACAAAAATAAGCTAATGAGTACATTTGTTTTTAAACATTGTTACCCCTTCCCTCATTTTTGCTTTCTTACCCTGCCCTACTCCCCTCCCCCCACATTGCAAAGTTCATTTTCAACATTGTGTCCCAACATAGTGTCTTGTGAGTATCATTGTTGCATTAGTTCAGGCTTTGTCCTGCTATTTCTGTGATTCTCTATCCCTTCTACATATCAGATAAACTTATATACAAAACAAAGGGTAGAGAAAACTAAAACAGAAAGCAAAATAGAAATAACTGTATACAGGACATAAAAAGAACCTCTTGTTTCCGATTTTTGGAGTTCATTTTGATATGCTTCTTTATATCTGGTCTTATACACTTAGCGATTGGACTATAGTAATCCTCTGCTGAGAATATCATAGACATTCTAGTTATTAAAAATGGGGGAAAGCATGCAACCTATATTTCTTTGGGTCTTGCTTGCTTCTGTTAATATAAATTTCTTTAAGTCTTTCCATTTCCTAATGAATGGCACACTGTCATTCGTTCTGATGGAGGCATAGAACTCCATTGTGTATATATAACACATCTTCTTGGTCCATATATCTACTGAGGAGCATCTGGGTTGGTTCCATACCTCAGCTATGGGAAATAAAGCTGCTGTGAACATGGTTGTGCTGGCAGTTTTAATATGGCCAAGTGAACAGTAATTTTTTTTGTCAGTCCTGGGGCTTGAACTCAGGGCCTGAGCTTTGTGCTTGGGCTTTCTCAAGGCTAGAGCTCTACCATTTCTGGCTTTTTCTATGTATGTAGTACCAAGGAATTTTTCTATGTATATGATACCTGGGTCATCATGCATGCTAGGCAAGCACTCTACCACTAGGCCAAACTCCCAGCCCTGAACAGTAAATTTTAATTCTTTGTATCTGTCCATGAATTTATATCTTGTCTCTAAATATGAAAACTTGCTGACAACTAAAATGAGTGGTGTTTTGGGGTCATCCACAAAAGCTGGGTCTCCATGGCTCCCATTCCCATCTTGGCTGGGCCACTCAGAGTCCTGATTGGCCCTCAGGTGTGCTGATGGTAGTCCTGAGCCTTCCAACCTCCACTGGAACTGAGGCACCAGTCCATGCCACACACTTGTCCCAGAGCTGAGCACATCAGGATTGAGGAAGATCTCTAGGACTTCCTGGGATCAGATAAGCTCTGGAAACACGGCCAGGTCCTCTGGACTCTGGGTTGACAGGGGCAGAGGATGGTGATGAGCTGATGCACTTTGTCCTTATTTTAGTGATGAGCCCAGACCACTGCCACAGCCTGGAGGTACCTGACAACGATTTTAACATTCTGTGGCTTGAATAAGGTGACAGGTTTCAAGAAAATTTTGCTTAAAGTGACTTGGACAGGGGAATAATTTATGCTGATGAAAGAGTAAGTAATCCCTTTTACTTCCAAAGTGAATGGAAGGAAACATTCATACATACGTACATACATATGAAGTAATCTTGAAGTTGGTTTGATGATTTCTGCAAACGCCAGGATCCATGGTCTGCAGTAGGTCCCAGCTCCTAGAAATGCCCTGACCTGCTTCTTGGCCAAAAGCATTGGTATCTTCAAAATTGCCTCTATCCTGTTAAGGAGAGCATGTACTTTTGTTTTTCCAGTTGGTAATCTAGATAGGTTTCTCACTGGATGCACAATTGGGCTTTTTGGCAGAAACTCAATACCCTAGTTGGCACAGGGCAACGAGGAGGTCAACATTCCTCATGTGTCCAGGTTTCCAGAAGCAGGACTTTGTCAAAACCCCAGAAACCTTGTTTTGGAGGTGAGTTAGTAGAGATGAGCTTCTTTTCTTCTTCTGGGAGAAGCAACATGTATTCTGCCATGGGCTCCGGGAGGCTGAGGACAGAGCCTGGGCTCTCCTGCAGCATCCTCTCCCAGGTTTAGAATTTGAGCCTCCTTCTTTCTCCTTTTTAGACACTCCTTTTTCCAATATCTGTTTTGCTTGCAATAAGCACATTGGTCCACTCGAAGAGGTTCCCTACAGCCCTTTGCAGATGAAGTATGCCAGGCCCACAGGTCTCTGTCCTGTGGCTGCGACTAAAACTAGAACTACGTTTTTTTAGCTGTATTTCCTCCAGGGTATCACTGTTATCAAACAACTGCTGAGTGACCACTACAGGCTCAAGATAACACCCTTCTCTCAAAACCTTCTAACATTTGAAGCTTTTTTTCTAGCCTCTGGGGCCATGTGTAGGAGTCTGATTCTCTGAGGCTTTGGGATCTATAGGTATATAGATCCTACAACCCTCCAAGAGCTGATCCAGAAAAGCTGTGGTGGACCCACTGGGAGTTATACAGTCTTATTCACCTTAGATAAACTAGTTGGCTTTCTAGCCACTGCTCATATCCCTGCTAGCAGAGTCTGGTGATAATTGGCAAGCACCTCCCTACTTCGATCACTGTGGAGGTCTCAGTTTGGGCAAGTCAGGGGAAAGACTCATTCCAGATGGATTGTGTCATGAGTGGGGAAGCCATCTGGTCCTAGGATGTC
Source organism: Megascapheus bottae (assembly GCF_031878675.1). Lineage (NCBI taxonomy): Eukaryota > Metazoa > Chordata > Mammalia > Rodentia > Geomyidae > Megascapheus > Megascapheus bottae. The sequence continues at coordinate 37,511,977 of NC_143516.1, read as the reverse complement.
CTTCAAGACACTGCACTGAATGCCTCCCTTTCTTCCCAGGTGAAGAGCACCTGGAGGCCCTACTGGCTGTTGTCCCAGGTGGGTTGATTTGTAAAGAAAACTATTCCTTGGTTCATGCCTGAAATCCTAGATACTCAGGAGGCTGAGCTCTGAGGATCAAGGTTTAAAGCCAGCCTAGGCACAAAAGGACCTTAGACTTTTATCTCCAATTAACCTCTAGAAAAATGAGAAGTGGGGTTTAGATCAAGGGTAGGGTGGTAGCCTTGAGCTGAAGAGCTCAGGGACAATACCCAGGCCGAGTTCAAGCCCTATGATCCACAAAAAGAAAGAAAGAAAGAAACAAAGAAAGAAAGAAAGATAAAACTTTCTAATAATGAATTAAGCCCCTGGGGTTTTCAGAAAAAGGACAGATTTTGTTGTTTCACATTATACATATCACTGCTTGTAGAGGAAACATGCACTGGACAAGGGGCCCACAGTATCCCCCAGCAGTTGGAGCAGCCACCCCCTGAGAGCTGTGGCACTCACCTATGAGAGATTTCTCAGGGGCTAAGACCTGATGCTGTCCATGGATTATCTTATTGGGCCTCCAGATGATAGAACCTCGGAGTTGAGGAATCCACGGAGGCATGGTCAAAGGGTCAGAGGTGACAAAGAAGCCTTAATTAGCCAGCCAGCAACTGCCCCGCCCTGGACTACAGTGTGTCAGAACTAGGAGCAGTCCTGACCTCTAATGGGGCAGGGTTTATAAAGGCAAAAACCACACACAAGTGACTGTTTCACAAGCCAGCAGCAGATTTCATGAGGTCATGTCCTGCTGCCATTGGGAACGGGGGTGTTCTGTAGCTGCTGGACCATGGGGGGGGGGTTGGGGGATGCTCTACAGCTCTGGGCTACACACACATGCAGCTTCTGGACTGAGCTCAGGGTTGACAAGAAATGATTTCCTTTAAGCTATATCTAAAACTGGGTTCTTACACATACAAACACACATGCATACGTACATAGGTATGTACCCACAAAAAAGTATTGCTATCTTGGCTAGTAAGCCTATGGCCTAGAGCATGTTACTCAAGTAGCATGCAGAGCAATATCTCCAGACCAGAAATATATGTCATGTATTTCCCTCCCCACTCTCCATACTTGTTTTTATTTTTCTTTCTTTCTTTCTTTCTTTCTTTCTTTCTTTCTTTCTTTCTTTCTTTCTTTCTTTCTTTTTTTTTTTTGCTAGTCGTTAGGCTGTGGTCCCAAGTCTCAGGGCCTGATAACTGTCTTTGGACACTTTTTGCTCAAGGCCAGGAGCCACAGAGGCATTTCTGGCCTTTTCTGTGTCTGTGGTTCCAGGGACTCGAACCCATGGCTTCATGCATGGTAGGCGAGCACACTACCACTAGACCACAGTGCTGGCCCTTATTTAAATTTTTAATTGCTATACACTACACATTATTTCTTTTGCCTTTTTAATTAGTTATGCTATATCTAACAGGTCCTTAGATGTTTATTAAAGTATGAAACATTTATGTAAATATTATTTGTGTTACAGAGGTACAAAGCTTATGTGCATCTGATGCTATAAAATAATATTTATTAAAATGAACTCTGGAAAATGGAAATAAGAGGGTTTTTTCCTTTCATTGCTATTTTTCTTTTCTCTTCCTTTTGTCTTGTTTGTTGATCTGTGAGGGTAAAGGTGGGGGGCAAATAAATAGATGGACAGAGGGAGGGAAAGTGGGAGAAAAACATGGGAAGGGGTAACAGTGTTCAAGAACTAATGTATTCACTACCTGATGAACCTAACTGTAACCCCTCTGTACATCACCCCAACAATAAAATAAAATTTAAGAAGTGGGGAAGTGGCACCGTGGCTCACATGGGAGAGCGGTAGCCTTTCACTGAAGAGTTCAAAGTCAATACCCAGGATCAGAGTTCAAGCCCTATGACCTATAAAAGAAAAAGGAAAAGAAGAAATGCATGGACAAAGGGGAAACAAATTTAGAAGTGGTACTTGTTAGACACTATGTTGACAATGAACTGTGGGTAGCTATGGGAGGGAAAAACTGTCCATAAAGAAATGTACTCATAACCTGATTTCTGTAAATGTAAGTCCTCTGTACAGCACCCTTAATAATAATAATAATTTAAAGATTTTTAAATGTGTTATAATGTATAATAATGATTGAATGCACTTATGTCACGGTTATTTGTGTGACAGAAACAAAAAAGATTTAAATGAAAAAAGTCACTTGAATGAAATTCTCAAGATTAACTGGTTTTAATTTGGCCTTGTTTTGTATCTCTGTAAGTCTTCAGGATATTGGCCCAGGACCTTGCATGTGAACAGATCTCACACTGGTTTCTTCCTGTCCTTCCCAGCACTGTCCATGCTGGTAACCACAGCTGGTCTTCTTCTTACTCCATTTTGCAAGCAAGCGGTGTTGCTGATTGTCATGATGTCCGTCTTTGGAGTTTCATTTGGTGCTCTGGATACAGGTTAGTGATCCTCCAGTGTCTCCTCCAGACCAGGACACTGCTGGGAAACACAGAGCCGATGAAATGTAAACAGTGCTGTAGAAATGACACAAGCCTCTGAGCTGATCATGGGGATCCAGTCAGAAATACTTGTCTTACTTGAAGACAGACTTTTGTACCTGGGCTGCCTTCAACCTTGATCTTCAGATCTCAGCCTCCTGAGTAGCTAGGATTACAGGGGTAACCCACCAGGATCGTGATGAATTTTTTAAATAGACAGTTATGAAGTGAATTTAGAAGATTTTGTTCTATGTTCAATTTACAGTACCCAGACAAGAAGGAACCTTCAAGCCAGGTGTGGTGGCTCATGCCTGTAGTACTAGCTACTCAGGAGACTGAGATCTGAGGATCAAGGTTCAAAGCCAGCTGGGCATAAAAGGACACAAGACTCTGATCTCCAATTAATCTCTAGAAAACAGGAAGCAGGGCTTGGCTCAAGGGTAGGGTGGTAACATTGAGCTGAAGAGCTCAAGGACACTGCCCAGGCCAGGTTCAAGGGTTCAAGCCCCATGACCCACAAAAAAGAAGAAGAGAAGAAGAGGAGGAGGAGGAGGAGGAGGAGGAGGGAACCTTCAGATTAAGGGTAATTCCAGTGTAGGAATAGGGGGATAGGATTTGAGCATCATCAGTAAGATTTCATAGATTGGTAAGATTAATCAAATATGGAACCACTATTTGGCTGCAAAAGCATAGAGGTAGCAATTTAGTTAGATTCGCTGGCCAGGCACTGGTGGGTTATGCCTATAATCCTAGCTTCTGAGATTGAGATCTGAGGATACTTCCGGGAAGCCAGTTCCAGCAGGAAAGCTTTCTAATGAACCACCAAAAAGCTGGAAGTGAAGCTGTGGCTTAAGTGCTAGCCTGCTAGCCTTGAGTGAAAATCTCAGGAATGATGCCCAGGGCCAGAGTTCAAGCTCCAGGACCAGCGCACACACACACACACACACACACACACACACACACACACACGCACTCCTATTTATTTTGCTTAAAGAAGCCTGTGGTCTGCACAATTTTCCTTGTGCTTCTTTTCTTTCTCGAAAGTCCTGACCTCAGCATTAGGTATTTTCCAAGTGCCACCATATAGTTGAAGATTTGCTAAATAATATATGTAATATTTGTTTACCCCCATTCCACCTTTTTTTTCTCCTGGTTTTGCTCTAATGTTACTTGAGATATCATGGAATGATTTTACATTTTAGGTTTTATTGTCAGATTACAAAGGTGGAATTATGTATTTATTTGAAAATATCTTACAAAAGAGCCAGCCAAAGATGGAATGCTTACTTCCTGTCAGAGGCACACCTGGGGTTTACAGGTTCTGAATTGATTGTTTTTGTTTTATATAAATATAAACAAGTGGGTGCCATGTTACTTTTTTAGCTAGTCCTGGGGCTTAAATTCAGGGCCTGGGCACTGTCCTTGGGCTTTCTCAAGGCTAGCACTCTACCACTTGAGCCACAGCACCACTTCTGGCTTTTCTGTGTATGTGATATGGAGGAATTGAACCCACGGCTTTGTGCGTACTAGGCAGGTACTATACCACTACACTATACTCCTGGCCCAAAGTTGGTGTCAGATTTAAGGAGAAAAAACTTAAGTTCTATCTGGTGAAAAGATTTTGTTCAATAAACATATATACGTATGTATATGTTTCAGATATGAAAATGCAAAATATAAAATACATGCACTGTTTCTCAAAATGATGTTGGCAATGTATTTTTTTAAGCCTATATTAATGGTCCTGGCTGAAGGAGTTACTGTCCCGTAGAATTCCAGGAATGCTATCTTGAAATATATTGCTCTCTGGTGAGATGGGTCAGAGTTCTTCCATCACAGAATCAATTCAGAGCCAGTGTCTGAATAACTTAGAACAACATGGTGCTTAGCTCATGTCTTCTGGTGCTTATGTTATGTCTTCCTGAAAATTATGAAATGTTTAATCCCAAAGTTGCTGTGTGTAGCTTAAAAGTTTCTCTTTCTTTGCTAGGCGGAAACGTCCTCATCTTGGCTCTTTGGGGGGACAAGAGCCCCCCACACATGCAGGCCTTACACTTCAGCTTTGCCCTGGGTGCCTTCCTGGCTCCCCTGCTGGCTAAACTGGCCCTGGGCCCCTCAGGGTCTGCTGACAACCACACAGAGCCTGGCCTTCTCCCTCCAGCCCTGAACCGATCATCTGAAGCTGCCTCAGTCTCTCTGCTTGGATTTCCCCACGACATGAACTTACTGTGGGCTTATGCTTCCACTGGCACTTATATTCTCCTAGTCTCTCTCTTTTTCTTTGCTCTGTTCTTCATGAAAAGCTCAAGGCAGGGAAAATCAACAGCATCGGCTCAGGTACTGCGAAGAGCTAAACACCACAAGGCTCTTCTCTGTCTCCTTTTCATGTTCTTCTTCTTCTATGTTGGGGCTGAGGTGACATATGGCTCTTACATTTTCTCCTTTGCCACCAGCCATGTTGGCATGGATGAGAGAGAAGCAGCCGGCTTGAACTCCATCTTCTGGGGGACCTTCGCAGCCTGCCGGGGCCTGGCCATCTTCTTTGCCGCATGTTTACGACCTGCCACCATGATTGTGTTGAGCAATGTGGGCAGCCTGGCCTCATGTTTGTTTCTGGTGCTTTTTGACAAGAGCCCCCTGTGTCTCTGGATAGCAAGCTCGGTGTATGGGGCCTCCATGGCCACCACGTTTCCCAGTGGTGTTTCTTGGATTGAACAGTACACCACCATCAATAGCAAATCGGCTGCATTTTTTGTGATTGGTGCTGCTTTTGGAGACATGGCAATGCCTGCATTAATTGGAATTCTTCAAAGACGATACCCAGATTTACCAGTAATTATGTACATCTGTTTGGTGTCAGCGATAGTCACTGCTCTTTTATTTCCTGTGATGTATAAACTAGCTACCGTGCCTTTGAATCACCAGAGAAAAAGAAATAGGAACAAAGATCAGAAATCACTGGGCACTGGTTGCTCACGCCTATAATCCTAGCTACTTAGGAGGCTGAAATCTGTGGGTTGCAGTTCAAATTCAGCCTGGGCATGAGAGCCCACGAGACTCTTATCTCCAATTAATCACTAGAAAAGTGATGCTGTGGCTCAGGTGGTAAAGCGATAGCCTTGAGCTGAAAAGCTCAGGGATAGGGCACAGGGCCAGAGTTCAAGCCCTACAGCCAAGAAAAAGAAAGAAAGAATAAAATAAATTAAAAACTAGAAAGCTTTGCCATCTAGTTTGAGTTATAAAAGAACCAATAGGTCTCAGTGGCTCAAGCCTCCAGGCAGGAGTTGCTACAATCCTAGCTACTCAGGTGATTATGATCCAGTATTCCAGTTCAAAGCCAGTCCTGGCAGAGATGTCCAGACTGTTCTGTGAGCCACCACTGTGCACAAACTGTAGGATCTTGTCATGAGTGTCCCTTGGCCCGTGGCTGGTTAGGTTCTCTTCAAGTCTCCACCTTTGAGATCCCTGGATGGAGGCATTTGTAGTTGAGAATTGTTGGTGCTAGGGAGGAGTGGAGTGAATTTTCTAAGAAAATGATCGGGAATTCTTGTTCTACCAAAGAATTGGGAAGAGCCGTTTCATGAAAGAGCATCCTAGAAAGGGACAGACTTTTTTTTTTTTTGCCAGTCCCAGAGCATGAATTCAGGGCCTGAGTACAGTTCTTGGGTTTTCCTCAAGGCCAGAAGTCTACCACTTGAGCCACAGCACTATTTCTTTACTTTTCTATGTATGTGGTACTGAGGAATCAAACCTGGGTCTTGGTGCACTCTACCACTAGGCTAATTCAGACAAATTCAATGTAGCCAAGTTATCTGAAGAAAGAACCAATTCACGGCCCCTTTTCTTCATCAGTGGAGCAAAGGCAGGCAAGACTACTCCAGAGAGTGTTTACTGGGACCCCAGGTGAGGAAGGTCAGGAGGATAGGTCCCATCTGTTTACAGCGGGAATTTACAATGTGATTTACTTAGCCAGAGGAGGGAGTGAGAGTTTGCACCAGTCACAGAAGTCCCTTATGCAAATGAAGGGATGAGTTTACACCAATCACAGGTCTTCTGTTGGACCGCCAGGGAAAGTACTCCCCGCATCTGCTAGAAAAGGATGCAGAATCATCTAGCATTTGCCAACATTTTAAATATGAAAAAGGCCTGGGCAGGCTGTGCTTCCTGGGATAGTGCCTTCAGGAGTCAGAGGTGTGCTTGAGTGAGCATTCTATAGAATGGTGAAAGCTGCTGGTGCTGGCATGAAGACAGTCAGACTGGCTGCCCACCTCAGCATCTTACACCCAAAACAGCCAGGGCCCTAGAGAAGGGTCACAGGGTGGGGACCTCTTTTCTTCCAAGGGCTATTAGATTTCTATGGCATCATTAGAGCCATACAAAATTACAACTTAGGCAGAAGGCAGCTGGTGGTGAGAAGAATCATAGAAGAAGAGTAAATATCTGTCCTCTACCAAACAATTTCCAGGGCTTTATACAGCCCACCCAAGCAAGAGCTACTTATTAAGGAATCCAATTGCCTTAACATCTCAGCACACACTTAAAGGAAATACGATTACTATTAAAAGGAGTGCTTACAAAATGAAGCCTTGTAATCCACATTAGCAGTGCACTGCTGTGCAGTGCACCTCAGGAAGGCTGGGATCTCCCACCTCTTTCAGTTTGGGTCTCCCTTGTATGTAACAGAAAACTGAGCTTGGTTACCTTGGCTATGACTAAAGGATCTGAGATCTTTTCTTGGGATGTATTTTGGCTAGTTGGCATTTGAGTTAAGTAGAACTTGAGTTCAGCATGCTTATATTTTCAAAAATGTTTTATTTAGTGTAGCATTTTGTTGTAGTTTGTTTGCTATTTGAATAATACCTTGAAAGTCTACTTTGAGAATAGCAGTTTCTTTATATACCACAATGATTTCAAGATTAGAAGAAGAAAAAAGAGTGCATTGCTAGGGCTGGGAGCTTGGCCTAGTGGTAGAGTGCTTGCCTAGCATGCACGATGACCCGGGTTCGATTCCTCAGAACCACATACATAGAAAAAAAAAAGGCAGAAATGGTGCTGAGGTTCAAGGGGTAGAGTGCTAGCCTTGAGAAAGTCCAAGGACAGTGCTCAGGCCCTGAGCTCAAGCCCAGGACTGGCAAAAAAAAGAGTGTATTGCTAGAGAAAATAGGAATAGGAGGTACATTCTTTAAAATAATTGAAGCCATATAGGACAAACCTACAACCTGTATCATACTAAATGGAGAAAGAAAAGACCCATTGACCTTAAAATCAAGAACAAGACAGGTATGCCCACTCCCTTTACTTCTCTTCAATATAGTGCTGGATCCCTTAGCCAGAGCAATAAGGCAAGAGAAGGACATCAAAGGGATCCACATCAGGAAAGAAGAAATTAAACTATGCCTATTCACAGATGACATAATCTTATACCTGAATGACCCAATAAACTCCACTCCCAAACTCCTAGAACTAATAAAACACTTTGGCAAAATGGCAGGATATGAAATCAACCTTCAAAAGTCAAGAGTCTTTCTGTATGCCAACACTACACAAACAGAAAGAGAAATCAGGAAAATGATCCAATTTGCAATAGCCAAAGAATAAAATATTTAGAAATTAACATAACAAAGGATAAATGAATTCTTTAATGAAAACTATAAAAGCCTAAAAAAATAAATCAAAGAGGATACCAGGAAATGGAAAGACATCCTATGCTCATGGCTAGGGAGAACCAACATAGTGAAAATGGCCATACTGCCAAAATTGATATACAAATTCAATGCAATCCCCATCAAAATCCCAAGGTCATTCTTTACTGAAATAGAAGGCATGATCCAAAGGTTCATATGGAACAAGAAAATACCTAGAATAGCCAATACAATTCTAGACAAAAAGAGCAAAGCAGGTAGTATTGCAATATCAGACTTCAAACTCTACTATGGAGCCATAATAACAAAAACAGCATGGTGTTGGCACAAAAATAGACCAGAAGATCAATGGAACAGAATAGAAGATCCAGAAATACAACCACATACCGATAGTCAACTTATATTCAACAAAGGAGCCAGTGAAACAAACACAGGCTATACAATTATTGGTGCTGGGAAAACTGGGCAACCACATGCAGAAAACTAAAAATTGATCCCAGGTTGTCCCATGCACAAACATTAACTCAAAATGGATCAAAGACCTCAACATCAGACCTGAAACCCTGAAACTGCTGCATGATAGAGTAGGAGAAACACTGGAACTAATAGGCACAGGCAAAAACTTCCTGAACAGAGTCCCAGGGTCACAACAGATTGGAGAAAGACTTGACAAACGGGACTACCTAAAATTAAAAAGTTTCTGCACAAAGGCATAGCTACTAAAGTAGAAAGATAGCCAACCAACCGAGAAAAGATATTTACCAATAATACATCAGACAAATGCTTAATATCTAGCATCTACAGGTAACTCAAGAAACTAATCCCCCCACAAACCCAACAAACCAATCAATAAATGTTCAAGGGAACTAAAGAAAGACTTATCAAAAGAAGAAGTTAAAAATGTGAGAAAATGCTCATCATTCATGGTCATAAAGGAAGTGGAAGTAAAAACAACCCTTACTCCAATCAGAATGGCCACTATTCTGAACTCAGATAACAACAAATCTAGCAGGGATATGGAGAAAGAGGAACCCTACTGCAATGCTGGTGGGGATGTAAACAGTACAGCCACTCTGGAAGGCAGTTTGGAGGTTACTCAAAAAACTAAAAACAGACCTTTCCTCTGACCCAGCCATACCACTCTTGGGCATCTACCCTGAGCATCACATCATAACCCAGGATATGATAAGGACACAGTGCACAGCCATGTTCATCTTTGCACTATTCACCAATAGCCAAGCAATGGAAACAGCCCAGATGCCCCACTACAGATAAATGGATACAAAAAAAAATAAACAAACCCATGATACATATATACAATGGAATTCTACATAGCCACCAGACAAGACAAAATAATAGCATTAGGTGAGAAGTGGATAGAACTGGAGCAAATCATGTTGAGTGAGATAAGTCAAGACCAAAGGAATAAAAGGCGTATGGTGTCCTTAATATGTGGCTAATAGATCCATCCACATAGTAGAAGAGCGATGACTCAATATTTGGGTACCCAAGGTTATGGACATGGTCTTCAAGATATAAACATAACTACATAGACATAAAAATCTATGATTGGCTATATATTCTACAGATATAATATTTGATTACATTGATAGTATCTATGACATACAAATCTTTACCTTAATTTTAATTATGTTGTAAAATCTATGTGCCAGTGATTGTATATAGAGAATCCTTTCTTGAATAATTGTTAAATATGACATTGTAAATATGATGTAAAAATCAATGTTAATAAAATCTTTAAAATATTTGTGATGGGATATATATTCTTTAGACACAATGTTATATAGATTGATATGTATCTATGACATACAAACTCTCAGCTTAATTTTAATTTTGTTCTCAAATTTATGTGCCAGTTATTGCATATAAAGATCCCATTCTTTTTTTTGACAAGGCAAAGCAAGCAAATTTATTCCTCATGCAACAAATGTAGCAAATATATTAATTTATTTTTTGTGACTATAAGCTTAGGGGATGTAAGAGCCCTTGTACATGAAAATACAGAGAAATGGGGAAATGTAGTATTGTTCTGGACAGTTGGACAAAGGAATGACAAAAAGTTCTGATCTAATAGGGATAGGGTAGGAACTAGAAAAGATTCTTTGTGACATCCAGTATGCCATTACTTTCCTCCACCACAAGACAGAACACTTGGATTATGAGGGGCAAGAGAGGAGGAGCGAGAAAGTCAGAGTGACCTGTCTAGGTTTATGGTCTGGAGGCTTTCCTGTTTTTGCTGTCTCAAATGCCAAGGCATCGTATTTTGGTGTAGCATATAACTTTAGCCTCATGGCCTTTTAAAAATAAATCCACTTTTATGGGATTAGAGATCTAATTTGCTCTGGTATGACAAGAGATCCCATTCCTAAATACTTACTTGTTATACTTGACATTTGAAATATGATGTAAAAAATCTTAATAAAATCTTTTTAAATGGAAGTTAGTAAGGAGCTGTTAGTCAGTGATATTACAACTGTCCACCTTGCCTGACTTCCTGTGTTCCATCTCCAGTATGGCAAAAATAATGAATTTGTTTGTTTATCATATGTGTTATAATCCTTTGAGCACTTCCAGTTTTCTGGTTGCTAGTTCGAGATAAGCCTCTCCTGTACTTTGCTGCTCAGGGTGGTTTTGAGCCCCTGTCCTCAGGTCACATCTTCCTGAGTAGTCAGGGTTACAGGTGTGAGCCACCGGCACCCAGCAGTCACCAGGTCTTGAGTTGCACTTTAAAAAGCTTGTATAGTTTCACATTGAATGCATGCAAATTGTCTAAAATCAAGTGTTTCCAGTCAAAAAGCATTGTTCTTTTACATCTATTCAGGTGTTTTATGTCTTGTTCTATATTCCTTCCTCTTCTTCCTCGTCCTTTTTTTAAGGTAGTGAAGTCTAAACTTAGGCTTTTCATCTTGCTATTTAGGCCTTCTACGACTTGAGCCACACCTTAGCCTTTCCTGCTTTTAAAAATATTTAAAAAATAAAGTGTTGAGTTTATGCTCAGGCTTGCCTGGACTTCGATCCTCCTGTTTATAGCTTGGATGACAAATTTGAACCAACTCCATGCCACCATATAGATTGAGATGAGGTCTTAGTAACTTCCCCACACCCCAGACTGCATTGAAACCACAATCCTCCAGAATAGCTGGGACTATAGGTGTATGTCACTGTGCTTGTTTGGCGTTTCCTTCCTTCCTCCTTTTCTCTCTCTGTCTCTCTCTGCCTCTGTCTCCATCTCTGTCTCTCTGTGTCTCTGTCTCTGTCTCTTTTTGTCTCTCTCTCTCTCTCTGTCTCTGTCTCTGTCTCTCTCTCTTTCTCTCTCTCTTCCACTTCCATCAACCACCAGCCATAATCTCCACTATTCTATATCTGAGTTTATAATTTGACTATTCCAAGGGACTCATCAGTGGAGTTCCACAGTATTTGTCTTCTTTACCAGCTTGTTTTACTTAGCACAATGTCAAAGAAGGCTCCTCAGTGTTTCCTGGGTGTCAGCCATTTCTGTCCTTGCACACCCTGAGTAACATTCCCCTGCATGTGTCTTCAGCATCGTGTTTGTCCATTGACCTGTGAATGGACACTTGGATTACTTCTGTTTGGGCTTCTGTGAATAATGTTGCTAGGAACATGTATAGACAATATTACTTTTTTCAGTAATGTTTGAACTCCAGGCTTTGTGCTTACTTCAAGGCTCATCAATGGTTAATGGATGCCAACATTTCTTTTTTTTTCTTTCTCCATTTTTCTTTTTATTGTTGGGATAATGTATACAGGGGTTACAATTACATTCATCAAGTAGTAGGTGCATTATTTCTCACACACTGATGCCCCTTCTCATGTTTTTGTGCCCATTTCCCTCCCCCAACTCCCTCCCAATCATCTTGTTTTCCCCTTTGCCTTTCCTATTTCAATTAAACAAATGTGTATATACAATATACCAGGTAACAAAGTCAGATACAGTAACAACATGAGAAGAGAAATAACATAGAATATTAAGAACAACAATCACACAAGATAAAGCTCTTGTTTCCATACCCTAGAGATTCCTTCATTTAGCCCCATCCTATATGACCTTATGTATCTAAGTTTTGAGCTATTGTGATCCTCAGCTAGGAGAGTCCTAGATGTGTACTAATTATTACAAATGAGGGAAACCATTAAGCCTATGTTCCTTTGGGTCTGGCTTACTTCACTTAATGCTATTTTTTCCAAGTCTTTCCGCTTCCTTACAAATGTGGCGATGCCATTCTTTCTGATGGCAGCATAGACTTCCATTATGTATAAATACCATATCTTTCTTGATCCAGTCATCTACTGAGTGGCATCTGGGTTGGTTCCAAATCTTCACTATGGTTAATGGTGCTGCAACGAACATGGTTGTGCTAGTTGGATGCCAGCATTTCTGTCTTTGTTCATCCTGAGTAATATTCCACAGTACACATTCACATAGTGCTTGTCCATCCATTCGCGGGTGGGTGGATACTTAACCTTCCTCGCCCATTCTTGGAGAGCCAACTATCATTGTCATGTGTTTTCTGCTAAGACCATGGCCCTGTGTCTTCTGTAACTTGGCTCACATACCCAGAGGCTGCCAGGGCTCCTTGGAGCAGATGGTCTGCTGTGCAGGAGCATGTGCAGGCTGCTCTGAGCTTCTCCGGGACTTCTTTTTCCTTCTCCCTCCTGGCTCATCCTTTCTATGTTTCCTATTCAGAATCCTAAAGGAGCCTGTGTGACTTGTCCGTTTTGAGTCCTGGTCCAGTTTCTCAATGGCTTTGCCTTGTGAGGAACCGGCTGCTTCCTCCTAGAGCCTGACCCGCACACTCCTGCACCCAGGGCTATGAACAGGAGAAGCTTCCCTGGGAGAAGGAAGTTGAGGTGTCTTCTTAGTACTGGGGGTGGTGAGTGGTGCTCTCTTTACTGAGGTGCTGGCCAGGGTGTTTGCTGTCAATGGCTCCTCAATAATAGCACTGCGTGCTCAGGGGATCTTTTCACTTAAAATGCAAACAGAAGCTCAGGAAATGACTGACTTCCTGGAAAAGTCTTTTAAACAAAGTTAGTGGACTTTTATTTTTTATTCAAGAACACTTAAGTACTAAATGGGGTAGCATTTATACTTACATAAATTACATGCAGCTTTTCCTTTTGCGATGATATAATCATTACTGTCTTCTCTATGAAAGATTTCCAAATGGATCTGGGAGCTTGCAGCGCATGCCTATAATCCTAGCGACTTAGGAGGCTGAGATCTGAGGTTCATGAATCGAAGCCAGCTTGGACAGGAATATCTGTTAAACTCGAACTTTGAGCAGTTAGTTGGAGATAAGTATATCTGTAGCTATAGTGGTAGAGTGCCAGCAAAAAAGGTAAGGGACAGTGCCCAAGCCTTGAGTTCAAGCAACAATACCAGCACATGCATGACCACACACACACACACACACACACACACACAGCGATCATTCAAGTGGGTGCACATTAGTCATTTAATATATATTTAGTATGCATTTACCTGTGTTCAGTTATCATGGCCCTTGGAATAAAACACTAGATAGATGAGATCTTTGTCTGATTCCAGCTTATGTTTTGTTTTATCATTTCAATAAGACTTGCTAGACACTGTTAGGAAAATGGAGGAGAAAGGAAGGGAAGAGGCCAGACCCAGTTGTTCACAGGTGAGGACTGTTTATTGAAACAGAGCAGCAGCCAGGGATGCTGCTTTCCCATCAGCTTGTACACTGTGTGTCCTGGCTGCGACAGGAGCTGGGATTTTTGGGTTCTGCACAAGGAGGCAGAGGTTAATGCAGAAGCCAGTAGGTCAAGGGAGGTGGGAGCCCACAATGGGATGTTTACAATTGGACTTAGATATATTGCCCTGCTGGCATCAGGCAGACTGCACTATGGCCTGCCTGGAATCTATATGCACCTAGAAAAACGGGGGTGGGGGTCAATCCTTCATATTCCATGTTTAGATACATAGAAAGAATGAGCCAAGAGGGAAATGGCAGATTTGGTTGACATCACTTGTCAATATCTTGGATGAAGGCACTCCAGTCCATTCAGTTGGTGTTGCCGAATAATTACCACCGTGGTGGTCTTGGAAATGTGCAGGGAAATGAGTAACTTCACCAAAGATTCTGCAGGAACGCTCCATGGGAAAGGCACATGTGCCAGCGGCCACCATCCCAGCCTCAGCCTTGTCTGCACAGAAGCTTCCATTCAAGCAGAAAATATGCATGGAAGCTGGCAAGGGAGTGAAACCCACCTGTATGCATTCAAACACCCCAGTGGGTGCCAGAGTATAATTGTTAAACATTCATTGTTCTGCTAAAAGTATGGATTTGACAAACATTGATTAGATGCCTTTTTTTTTTGGAATTGAAGGTATTTATTCCACCAAATGTTTTTGTCGCAATAGATCATTTAGTCTCTTCCATAACGGGTCTTTGAATGCAGAGCTTCTAATTTTTTTTTTGGCAAGTCTTAGGCCTTGAACTCAGGGCCTGGGCACTGTCCTTGGGCTTTCTCAAGGCTAGAGCTCTACCCTTGAGCAACCATACTGGCTTTTTTATTTGTATGTGATACTGAGGAATCGAACCTGAGTTTTCATGCATGCTAGGCAAGCACTCTACCACTAGGCTAAACTCCTGGCCCGCAATGCTTTGAATTACAGTAACCTCAAGCTGGGTAAGATGGCTCACACTTGTAATCCTGGGAAGTGGAGATGGGAAGACTGCAAAAGGCCTGTGCTGTGGCTCAGCTGGTGGAGGGCTGCCTAGCGAGTGCTATGCCCTATAGTCAATCCCCAGTACCAGAACATAATAACATAAGCAGTCGCAGAAGCCTTAAAGACTCAGCAAGGCTCAGGTCACACCTAGCCATGGACTTAGATATTATTCAGTGTGAATTTTGGGGTGATGTGATAGTTTGGTCTCTGAGGCTTCTGATTGCTGTGCAGGCATTCTGCTCACACTTCTAGCCCCGTTTTCTGATGAGATCCCATAATTGTGTCCAGAGCTGGCTTGGACAGTGATCCTTATATCTATCCTCTCATCTAGTTGTGATGACAGGTACACATCACTATGTCTGTCTTGCAGATTTTTGCTGAGGCTAATCTGAAATCCAGTTCTCCTGATCTCTACCTCCTATGTATCTGGGATTATAGTTGAGAACCACTGGCCTGGTCTTAAAAATATGTCCAGTTGAGGTATTTAGTGTTGTTTATCAAATATGTTATGTAATTAGGCTTGGATTAATCTTATGCAGTTCATTCAAATTGCATATCTTCACAATTTCAGTGCTTGCTGACTTAGTAGGAAAATCTGCAAGTCATTCCCTTAGTATTTAATTAGTTGTTTTGCTTGATGTTTGGTTAAACATCAAACTGATGTTAAATACTGTGAGGCCTTTAGTTTAATCAGTATTCTGAGAATTCTTAACCCAGTCTTGAGTCTTAATGTTATCAGAACCCCACACCAGATTAAACAGCTCTGAACTACAAGACTTAAAAATGGCTGTGGTTAGGAACTGATGAGAGTTCATTACAATGGTGAGACAACTGACATGTGGGGCTTGAACTTAGGATCTGGATGCTGTCCCTGAGCTTTTGTGCTCCATTAGTGCTCTACCAGTTTGAGCCACAGGCCCACTTCCTGTTTTCTGGTGGTTAATTGGAGTTGAGTCTCACAGAATTTCCTGCCTGGGCTGGCTTTGAACCACAGTCCTCAGACTGACAGAGCTCTAGCCTTGAGAAAACCCAAGACAGTGCCCAGGCCCTGAGTTCAAGCCCCAGGACTGGCAAAAAAAAAATGACTAAAGTGGCTGGGAGTGTGTCCTAGTGGGAGAATGCTTGCTCAGAATGCACAAAGCCCTGGGTTCAATTCCTCACTACCACATACATAGAAAAAGCCAGTAGTGGTTCTGTGGCTCAAGTGGTAGGTCACTAGACATGAGAAAGTTCAAGGACAGTGCCTACACCCAGAGTTCAAGCCCCAAGTCTAGAAGATGGAGGCTGGCCTGTTTCATTCCTTTCTCCTCCTTTTTCGTAACAGATAATGCTTCTCATATAAAGTATTGAGTAAATGCAATTCGTTTAGTATATCTCTTCTTATAAAGAAAGTTTCTCGGCATGGCCTAGTGGTAGAATGCTTGCCTAGCATGCACAAAGACCCGGGTTTGATTCCTTGGTACCACATACATAGAAAAAAGCCAGAAATGGTGCTGTGGCTGAAGTGGCAGAGTTCTAGTCTTGAGAATGCCCAAGGACAATGCTCAGGCCCTGTGTTCAAGCTCCAGAACTGGAAAAGAAAAAAATAAAAAAAAAGAAAGTTTCTTGAGCTATCTCAACAGCCTATCTGGATAATCACAAAAGCCTTGGGCAAGTAAAAGACTTGATTGATTTTTTGAATCCATCAAAAAGAATATCAAAGGTTGGAAATGCTAGTACAATACCACACCTGCAGTAAACAACAGTCTTTCATTTACCTAAAGTGATATCAAGAGCAAATACTGATATTTACATAATTGTTGAATAAAAGCAGACATTTTTGTATCATAACTTTTTTTTTAACAAGAGCACATCTTATGTTCTTTGTACTGGAAATTCTCCCTTCTTATTTCTAATAATTATAGCATCATCTACTAATTAAAATTTTTAACTATTGGTGGTCTTAATTTCCAATGAACAGTAGAAAGGAAACCACTGTAATATGATGGTCTAGATCCAAATTGTTTTTGTTTTTTCATTGCTCTACTGGTTAAAAACTTTTGACTAATATTTACAAAAAAAGAAAGCTTTGAAGACTCTCATTTGCTGAATCTCACAAAGAGAGGTCTCTCATTCATTTACTGTTTCCATGCATCTGTGTCTGAACTTTGTGATGTTTTGAGTCCTTGCTTGTTAGTTAATCACTACAAACAATATAAGTTTAACATGTTGTAGTAAGGTAACCAACTTTTCTCTGTTTCAAATTATTTTTCCAATTTTTTTTTTGCCAGTCTAGGGCTTGAGCTCAGGGTCTGAGCACTGTCCTTGGACTTTCTCAAGGCCAGAGCTCCACTACTTGAGCCATAGCACCACTTCTAGCTTTTTTCTATGTATGTGGTACTGAGGAATTGAACCTGGGTCTTCGTGCATGCTAGGCACCCACTCTACCACTAAGCCAAACTCCTGGCCCTTTTCCCATATTTTTGTGACTAAAGTTAATCGAAGTGACAGAAACTGAACTCGTCAGATTTGGAGACAGCCATTTTCAAATGCTGCCTGCTTACCTGTGGCCACTACCCACACACAATGCAGTTAAGGACATTTAGTCCAGTGTCATTTAGTCCTGTTTTGTTTTGTGTTTTTTTTTCCAGTCCTGGGCTTGAGCTCAGGGCCTGAGCACTGTCCTTGGAATTTCTCAAGGCTAGAGCTCTACCACTTGAGCCTCAGCACCATTTCTGGCTTTTTTCTATGCATGTGATGCCGAGGAATCGAACCCGGGTCTTCATGCATGCTAGGCAAGCACTTTAACCACTAGGCCAAACTCCCGGCCCCTTGTGTTGTTTTTTAAAGTGCAAAGGAACTTAGTTTAAAATGTAGCTTCAGAGAGCTCAGACCAAAGGGTTATCCTGGCCATGCCCCAGTATCTGCAGGACACCAGCACGCAGAGTGCCTTGGAACGTTCCATCCATCTGTGGGCCTGAAGACAGAATTAAGCTCCCATATCTGGAGGGTATCTGTAAAAGAAAAATTTCAGACAAATTCAATGTAGCCAAGTTATCTGAAGAAAGAACCAATTCATAAATTGACCAGTACCCTGAGCCAGTAAAGATGGAGATAAGTTTCCATCTTGCAAAGTGAAGCAGGAAAGATTTATAGGCAGAGAAAATAAGTGACTTCTAGAAATGTCAGGACAGGTCAGCTCTTAGCATTTGTTTAGACACGTTGCATCAGCCTATTATACATTAAAAATGACTAGATCACATATAATTGCTATGCCTGGCCATGGTTTAGATATTTGTGTTTTTAAGTTTCTTAAAATTAATCACTAAGTAGTTTCTCAAAGGGCTTTCTAATTCAACATGTCAGTGTATAAGTATAATGCAGTTTTTTTTATTTTTTTATTTTCCAGTCCTGGGGTTAGAACTCCCGGCCTGAGCACTGTCTTTGAGCTTTCTCCACAAGGCTAGCACTACTGCCACTAGAACCACAGCACTTCCAGCTTTTCTGTGTATGCAGTACTGAGGAATCGAACCCAGGTTTTGTGCATGCTAGGCAAGCACTGTACCACTAGGCCAAACTTCCAGCCCTGTATAATGCATTTTTAAAAGGCTTAAGTGTTTGTTATGAGAAGATATTTTTCTAGGTTGCAATTTGTCAGTGTAATAGTTTGGAATGTATGCAGACAGTTTTAGGCTAAATTTAATTTATCAGAACACATTGTTGTTCAGTAAAATTTTGTGAAAGTCATTCTATACATGTTTATAAATATGAGCATGACTATAAATACGCTTGTTTCTTTCTTAGAAAATAAGGAATGCTGAAGGAAAGCTCCTGATAGCTTTGAGGTTTCTTAGAAGAAATTGAGATTTAGAACTACTTAAATATTTGATGGCTTGCATAATGTGATTTGTAGTTTAGAGGAAGGACTCTCTCTATATTTGTTAGCAGTAGTGAGATTTGAACCTAAGATCCTTGTGCTTGCCAGGCAGGTACTCTACCACTTTAGCCACGTCTCCACTCCTTTCTGCTTTTAAATGTCTTGCCTTTTTGCCTAGAGCCGGCCAGAACTGTGATCCTCTTACTCATGGCCTTACACAGAGAGGGGATAAAAGAAGTAAGCCACCATGCCTGCTTAGTTAAGATGGTCATGACAGCTTCTTCGCAAGCTGGCCTGATTGATGACTCACAAGTAGCTGAGGTTACACACATGAGCCAATACATTGCCATTATTATTGGTTTAATAACAAAAATGATGTTTTAGTAATTTAAAATTTTTAACATTTGAATTCTCAATACATATGAATATTTGAGAATTACTGTCACTTGACTAGACAATTTTAGTATATATGCAAATGTGTGTGTGTCTTTTAACAATAATTTTAGGGGGGCTGGTAATATGTCTTGGTGGTAGAATGCTTGTATAGCACCCATGAAGCCCTGGGTTGGATTCCTCAGTACCACATAATGAGAAAAAGCTGGATGTGGTGCTGTGGTTCTAGTGGTAGAGTGCTAACCTTGAGCAAAAGAAGCTTGTGGACAGTCCCCAGATCCTGAGTTGAAACCGCAGGATGGGAAAAAAAGAAATAATTTTAGGGAGTGGACTTGTGGTTCTAGTGGTAGCGTGCTAGTTAATGAGTGAACATGTCAGGGACAGAGTTCGAATCCCTGTTTCAGACCACAGGAAAAAAAATAGTAACAGGACATTCCATTAGCTTTCATTATGAAATGGCTTTTTTTTTTTAAGGTACTGTTCACAAAGGAAGAGTATTGCAATAAAAAGGCAAAGGAACTAAATAAGTTTTTTTCAATTGAGTATTATATGGATGGGAAAAAAAAACCCATGGGAGTATGTAGTGCTAGTAACAGAAGAGTCATCATAGATTTAAATTTTTTCACTTAATGTTATATTATTATTATAAAGATGAGGTAGAAAGGAGTTACCGTGACATGAGTCAAATAAAAGGTGCATTTCTTTTTGAACAACCTCACTCCATCTTTCCCAGTCCATGTGTTTTGTGGTCTCTCAGTTTTTATAGTAGAAAAAGCTTCATTTGTTTTTTAGTTTTAGGGTGTAGATGTTGGCACATGGGCCCACGTTTTAAGATCTGCCTCTAATGTGAACCGCAGCATCTATCAGCGGTCTTCCCCCCATGCTTGTGGGCTGTGGCTCTGCCAAGGCGGTGGTGTCTGGAGTTGCCCTGCATAGCCCGTGTGGGGCAGGTGTCTAGGGCCGCCCGGGGCCAGATGAGCTCCGGGAAGGCGGGAGGTGAGGCCGGGCTGCCCCGCCGTCCACCCCAGCCCGGTGCACAGTCCCCAGACGGAGCTGCGCTTGGGAGGCTCGGATGCCGCCGAGGGGCGCGGGCGGAGCTCCCGCGGGGTCCCCCTGCGGGGCCCTGGACACTCCAGGACCGCGGGGCCCGGCCGTGCCGAGGCCGCACTTCCGGCCGCCTCCGCCGGGGGCGCCCGTGCGCCGGCGTCTGCGGCCCGGGCCGGGGAGATGCTGAGGCGGGAAGGAGGCTTCTGTCTCCCCGGCAACCGCGTTTCCCTCCCGGGGAGGCGGCGCCGTCCGGCCTGAGGAAGGGCCAGCGACCCTCGGCGGGAGCCCCGGGGATTGGAGCAGCTCGTGTCCCCTGCCTACAAGACGTGCACAGTCCAAAGTCCTGGGGCCTTGACCCAGGACCGTCCCGGGGGAGGCGGCACGAGGAGGGCCTCGGGCGCCGGCGGGGCCGCAGCTCGGAGGCCAGGGCATCCCGGAGGCAGCAAAAGCCGCCACGCTGGAGCTGGACGCCGACCTCCGTGGGCCGGGGGCTGCCGGGCAGCGGCTCCTGCAGGCCAGGGGCCCCACCAGGAAAGAGCCCGGGGCGGTGGCGGTGTCGCGGAGGCCGCGAGGCCGGGCCGGGAGCGTGCGGCGCTGGTTCACCACCTTGATCCTGTCTCTGGCCTTCCTGGGCATGGTGAGAGCATCCAGGCCCTGCGGGAGGAGCCACGCCTCTGCTCCGGCCTCAGTTTCCTCCTCTAACCCTGGCGTACAATTCCAATCATGGAGGGCGAGCGTGAAATTGATTGCCCCCACAGGGTGTTCAACTGTCTCCAACCTTTGTGAGACTCTCTTGGGCGCTGGCGCAGACACAAGAGAAGTTTCTGGGCCTTTAGCCACTGCCCAAGTGGTGACAGAGATAGACAGGTGCTTTTCTGTGGTTTTCTCTTTCTCCAAGGACTTTACAGATAGAATTGAGTTCAAGAGGAAAACGACTTTTCCAGATTGCACAGCAGGCTCAGGGGTGAAGTTAGGCATCTGTCTTCTACCCGGCCCTCATTCTTTTCAGCCCTTCAATGTCATTAGATGAAAAATTGTAGGGCAAAGCGTAAGCCTATAGATAGATGCATTTTGCCAAGCGCGGGAGTTTGGCCTAGTGGTAGAGCGCTTGCCTAGCATGCATGAAGACCTGGTTTGATTCCTCGGTGCCACACACATAGAAAAAGCTGGAAATGATGATGTGGCTCAAGTGGTCAAGCTCTAGCCTTGAGAATAAACCCAAGGACAGAGAGAGAGAGAGAGACTCTTAGAAGACATGGAGTAATTCCAGTACAGCCAAGGCCCTATCGTCGTGGTGTACTGCTTGCTGTGCGCCTTGTTCCCACGGTAGTCCTTAGTCCTGTCCTGCTCCAGCTGGCAGCACCCTGCCCTGCCTTTGGAGCCACTGTGCAATTAGAGCCAACTATTCCTAAAAAGTAGACCATCAGAAATAGTTTCTCTTAAAGGGTTCAAAGAATTTGCTCTGAAAGGCAACTGGAACTCTTTGTTCATGCTAACTTCTACTAAAAGGTTAAGCAAGTTTTTTTTTTAATCACTTTCTTTGCACAAATAAATGTTTCAGGATTTAGGGGTTGGGAAACACCTGAACAACAACTGTCTGCAAAGCCATGTCAGGAGGCCTATGTAGGTGATGTCTCTTGGCAGAGCAAGAAAGTGACACAGAAATGACTTCACGGGTAGCAGTGGATTTGCCTCTTTTGCACATTTCTGGACAGCTTGCAGCCCGGGATGGACTGGACACATGCCTATACAGCTATGGTGTCTCAGGTTAAAATTTGTTTATGTTTTCAGGTGGTTACAGATCTCTGTATACACAGGCAGCTTTAAATCAAGCTTAGCATCTATGTCTTTTGATTAGCTATTCATCTTAATGAAAATGAACAAGAGTTTTGATAGAAAGTTCAAGTGACTGAAACCTTGAGCACTGGTAACAATTCCTTCCTCCCTTTCTTCCTTTTTTTCTTTCTTTTTATTTTTGTCAGTCATGGGGCTTGAACTCTGGGCTTGTTGGTTGCAATTTTTGTCCCCATATTGCAATGGCCAGCTTGGCCTAATTATGAGATTTGCTAATTTTTTGTTGTTGTCTTTTGTTGATGCAAATATTGGGGCTTGAACTCAAGGCTTTACTCTCTGGCTTGGCGTTTTTGTTCGTGTGGGTGGTGTTTCACCACTTGACCCACATCTCCCGTGCAGCAGTTTGCTGATTAATTAGAGATAAGGGTCTCAGATTTGTCTGCCCAGGCTGGCTTGATCCTGAATAGGTCTGATTACAGATATGAACCACCAGTGCCAGCTCCTGGGCTTCACAATTTACAATGGCAGAATAGTTAAATGATTCCTTATGTTCATTTCATATTTCTGTTGACCATTTGTGAAGTAAGAATGACTGCTTGGGGCATTCATGACTCATGAGGGAATACAGGGAGACAACTAGTATGGCTGCCAGGAAGATCTGCTCAGAAACCAAAATACATTCTATAATAGGTGTCTCTATGAACAAATGGATTCAAATGAAACGATCTAAAGTTACTTAATAAAGAGAGTTGAACAATATTTAAGCACTTGTGGTCATTGTCTTTGTTCAGAGAAGGATATGACTAAAACTCACAGTTGGCATTGAAACTGCCCGACTTACAAAGTAATCTAAGCCAGACATTGTTGGCGCATGCCTGTAATCCTGGATCTGAAGACTGTGGTTCAAATCCAGCTGGAGCACAGAAATCTGAGACAATCTTATCTCCAAGAGCAGCAGCTCAGGCAGTAGATCTTCAGGCTTGAGTGAAAAGGCTAAGGATCAGCACCTGGCCCTGAGTTCAAGCCCTCAGTGCCAGCACCAAAAAAGAAAAGAAAAAGAAAGCTATCCATTTTTGTAGTTAGTCCAGTGACACAATTCATAGGTATTTGGAGACTCACTAAATGAAGATTAGAAACGTAGATGAAGATTACCATCGACCATTCTGAATGCCTGCAAACTACCAACTAGCTGCTTGCAGGCATGTGCCTCGAGTACATTTCCTGAAGTGTCTCTGCAATGGATACAGTGGTAATGTCTTGAGAAATAAGAGTCTATCATCTTTTCCTCTGTCTATGTGCTTGGATGGGAGTCCAGGGCCTCCTGCATATAATAAGCACATGCTTTGCCCATTGAACGACACCCCAGCCCATCAGCCACCTGTTACGCTCCTCCTTTCACCTTTGTGAACACACTGGAAAGTTAAGCACTCAGTGTTCTTCAGCACCTCACCCAGGTTCACCGTGGTCAAGGAGGAGCTCTAAAGCCAAGTGTTGTTCCTCTAAGTTATTGTGAAGCATTAATGTTCTCTCTCACCTTTGAGAGAATGGCTTCTACCCTCTGAGCCCCTGGGAGGTCTGCTTAACTACCAGATCCAACATAGACATAAGCTTTGAATTCCATACAAGTGTGGAACCCCACTACTGCCAAGTGAGTGACTAAGAACCCTATGAAAATTTTTCCTCCCTCAAACTTACCTTTGTCTCCTGCAAAGAGGATGCATATATGTACACACGTGTGTGTGTGTGTGTGTGTGTGTGTGTGTGTATAGTGTTTTTTCATCTGATTACAAGAAGTAAAGGCATGGTCAGAGAAAATATTCAGAAGGCAGGGGTGAGGCAGACAAAGAGTAAGATGTAACCAGGCTGAACTGAGGGGACAGGCTCTAGAATTGGAGCTGGAAGAGACCGCCACCTGGTGGCTGTTAGCAGAAGTCAAATTTATTTATCCAGCTGGGTGCGGTGGCTCATTCCTATAATCCTAACTGCTCAGGAAGCTGAGATCTGAGGATCATAATTCAAAGCCAGCCAGGGCACTAAAGAGCTGTGAAACTCTTATCTCCAATTAATCTCTATTAAAAGGGAAATGGGGCTGTGGCTCAAGGATAGGGTGGTCGACTTGAGCTGAAGAACTCAGGGACAGCACCCAGGCTCAGAGTTCAAATCCACGACAAAAAAAATTTACTTATCCAAACATGTACAACATCTATGAGAAACTTACTTTTTAAATTATTCATCTATACCAGGCTTTCTACTTAATGATGCATAACCTCATTTAGTGGAATGAAACTTACTGGTTCTGAATTTAATGTGATATTATGCAAGTTTTGTTTGCTAAGTTATCTCCACTGTTTATTTTTCTTTTTGTTTTTGCGTGTGCCAGTACTAGGGCTTGAACTCAAGGCCTGGGCACTATCCCTGAGCTTTTGTGTCCAAGGCTGGCACTCTGCCACCAGACTACAGCTCAACTTCTGGAATTTGTTTTTTTTTTCTGTTTAATTGGAGATAAGAGCCTCATAGACTTTCCTTCACCAGGTTTGCTTTGAACCACCATTCTCAGATCTCAAGTCCCCTGAGTAGCTAGAATTACAGATGTGAGCTATGGATGTCTAGTGGCATATCTTAACAAAGTCAGTGGTAGCTGACTTAGCATGAAAATCAGCAAGTCTTTTCCTTAGTATTTAATTAATTCTTGTTTTTCTTGATATTTGTTTAAACATCAACTTGGTGTTTGTAAGGCATTTAGTTTCATTCCCAAAACTCTGAACACTTCTACCTGGTTCAATGGGAGAAGTCTTAAAAAGCTGTCAGAACCATGTAGTTGACAGTCTTTTCACAAATGTCCTTGAACACCAAATTCAACATTCTACAAAGCTCTTATCCATCCAGTTTTGTCCTGTTCTTTCCTCTTCTCCTCTTAGAATCATTCATTCTGCTTTAGAACAGAAATAAATCCCTGTATTTACCCTTAATAAGACAACTATCTTCATGTCTTATGGTATTACCAAAATCACATGCTACATTCCTATACAGTGGCATTTAGGTCTTTCCCTTCCTATTTCTAGTAGCTTTAGCTTTTGTATTAATTTAAAGCTTTAGCCTTTGGTGATGCTAATTTCCAGTGAACACTAGCAAACAAGCCCCAGTGAATGCCAACTGGCAATGTGCAGATGGTAAATCTCTGGATCAGAGCTGCTCCAGGACAGGGAAGTTGCTCAGTGTGTGGCACCCATGGCCACTAACACTTCCAAATAGCATTAGGCTCTGCAACAAGAAAATGTAGAGGAAACAAACTTGTAATGGTATATTCTTAGGTCTTCTTTTTCCCATATATTTTATTGTAATGAATAGAAGGGTTACATTATATTCACCAGATTACTCTTAGGTCTTGATAGCTTGTTATGGATGGTCATAAGAATAAATTATGGATCGGCTGAGCACTTCTGGTGCACAGCTATAATCCTAGCAACTCAGGATCCTCAGATGTGAGGATCACTGTTCAAAGCCAGGATAGGCAGGAAAGGCCATTAGACACTTATCTCCAAATAACCTCCAAAAGTTCGAAGTGGCACTGTGGCTCAAAGTGATAGAGTTTTAGTCTTAAGCACAAAAACTCAGGGACAGTGCCCAGTTCAAGCCCTAGGATGAGGGAAAAAAAAAAAACAAACAGAAAACAATGAGTTGTACAAATTTCCTTCAGTCCAACTTTCAATTTCTGATAAAAAATCATACAATATTTTACTATAGAAATAACACCTTTTACATCGATTTAACTTACTTGCCCCCTAACATTTATGTTTGGGTTATTTATAAAGATGAGATATTGAACAGCTAGTCATCATAAATTATTCTTGCTGACAAAGGTACAATAGAGTTAACACAATCTTTGTTTATCAGTAAACTTTCATAGGAACATTTGTTTGTATTATATTTAATGGAGAAAACTAAAGACATGCCTTTTAATATAAATCAATGTTTTTTTTATTAACCAAAGATTACCAAGACAAATAAGTGTGAAAAGAATGTAGATAGTTCTTGTGTTTATGGGTGAGAGAGCAAGAGAGGGAGAGAGAGAGAAAGAGCAACAGAGAAAGAGAGAGAGAGAGAGAGAGAGAGAGAGAGAGAGAGAGAGAGAGAGAGAGAGAGAGAGAGAGAGAGAATACCTCACTTATATGAGTTTCTATGTTCTTTTTAGAGACAATTAGCAACAGAAGAGAGCAGAGGAGGCCCTATCTCCTCACCTAGCTTGACCCCAGCTCCCCAGCCTCATCCTGTGCCCTGGCTGGCTGAGACACGAGGTCACCTCTCTCAGTACCCTCTTAGTCACCTCATAGGCTGTCTAGCACCATGGTTTTCACTCCCTCTTAAGACCCTTCAACTCCTCTGGGACCAACATCTTCTCCTCCAAAGGCTGGTGATATTTTTTCTCC